>NC_071087.1:36513492-36593492 GCF_027358695.1 Spea bombifrons | reverse complement strand
GAAATGGTAAATAAATTGGAAGGTAAACAGGATTTATATGTTATGTTAACATCCATTAGTCATTTTTTGGGGGATATTTTGGTAGTACATTTACATTAATCCGCCTTGGAGTTCTTATTAAGAAATCAACTAAGAAAGAAAGAAAGAAAGTGTTCTGATTGGTTGCTCAGTCTGTATAATTTTTGTATTCTGCATGAAACAAGATGGAGGATGGGATAATGTCAACATTTCTATATTATAATGAGCTCAACTTGTCTGATGAGCAATATATCTGAAAGTGTAGAACACACCAGCTGTCTGATATATTTTTGGTGGTGGGTTGTATTTCTTCTACATTTAAATTAAAATACATTTAGCATCAAAGTCGTTCCATTTAAAACATGAACAAATACATAAAATGCTCACAGTAAGATTTTTTCCCCCTGACTGAATCCAAATAACTGGGCAAAGTAACAGAATCAATGGAAGATGTTTTTTTGGTTTCTAAAATTATTTGCATGTCTCTACAGCCGATAATTTTATAAACAAGCAAGAAATAAACTTTAAGCTTATTTTTAAACATTTTGTTTTTACGTGTGGGATAGGAAAAGCTTTGATACTGCTCCATACTGCCCTTTTAAACTGTATTTGTTTCAGATAATTTAGACTGAAAGGGTCACTCAGGAAGGGCACTGTTGAGAACATAAACAGAAAGTAAATGGGAAGTGACAGATCTCTGGCAATTTAAGTTTTTCACAGATGAATGAATTTCCAGTGACAGAGGGACACGGGAAAGCAAACTTACCTTTCTAGGGCTCTTGCCATTGCTTCGTATGCTTTTCCCAGGCCAACATTATCTCCCAGCGCTTTAGAGATTTCCATGTAGGTATTTAATGACTGCGAGGGCAAAAGAAGAAGACGTCAGAGGTCCTGAAAGCCCAAATAACTTTACATATTTTTCTATGTTGATCCAATGAAAGGTATTATCTTCAACATAAGGCTTCATTTGCTCTCGGGGGGGAAATACAGCTAAATCCATTTTTCTTATTGGGGAAGAAGACAGTGATCAAATACACTCTAATGACAATTTGATAAACATTGGTAAACAGAGAAATTCGGACAAATTATTTGAATTATTATTTATTATTACATGTCTTTCCTTTTGATACAGTTGTGCTTAGAATATGATGGAATGGTTATGTTCTCATACCTTTCTCAGATGACCTCGAGATTCTTTATCTACTTGGGTAATATGTATTTTACTTTTACAAACATACTGTTGGTGTTTTGATGGTTTGAATTATGTATTCTTGAAAATGTGAAATATATAGCTGATAATTTAGAAGGCCATTAACCCAATGCAGTATGAGAATTGGCATAGCTTAGCCCTCTGGTGCAAATTTAAGATGCTCAGATACATGTACTATTTTCTACTAGATCCATCAAATAGTCATTTAACAAAAACAACAAGCTTGTCGAAGTAGGCTAACACACAAAACAGAAATTCCACTTAAAATTCAAAATGCATATGATGCAGTGCACCTGGATATTGGATTATGGTGAATGCAGAGATGCCTCTTGGGTGTTGAGACCACGGCGACACTAACCTTGCATGCAAAATGATGTGTGTAAGATGGGTGGCTTGGCATTCACAAATACACCCATCCAAAAAAAGAAGCACTGCGTGTTAGTAATTCAGGCTGCATGTAAAGATCCTTAACTAACACAAGAGCGAGAGAACAAATCTCATTTCGTATGACCCTTAATGCAAATCCTTCAAGTTGGTGATACTGGGACTGGGACTCAATAGATGAAATGGACCAATGACTGAAATGTGCGCCATGTTTATTCCTGACCAGGGCAAAACCTGCAAGTAAATTACGTAAGCGCAATATTGTCCTGTTAAACAAATATGCAGACAGAATAAAAAATGAATTCATTAAGCATAACGTTTTTCACTTTTTACAATAGTATCCTACGATGGTAATCTCTTTTAATATGAAGTTTTTCTTTTGAAAAATGAGCAGAAAAAACCTAATCCCAGTGTGCACAAATACTATCTGTAATATGTAGGGGCACTTAAGACTTAACCCTTGATATTCAGAAATGAATCCATGGTTCCGAGGAAAGACCATCCTAAACCTTCCTTCTCGATTTCTATATTGCCTTACAGTCCAAGCAGTTCCAGCTCCATGTACCCTATGCAATAATGTGGATCAGTGACCCGCCAGTTCCCAGTATACAGTATATATTATATTATTACAAATATATGTGTATGTAAAGGTTTCAATATGTTCTTTCATATAGCAACACATTGTATTTTAACTATGATGCTTTTTTACAACAGTGAAATGAATATAAAATGAATACAAAATGTACCGATATCAAGCATTTATTTTAAATATGTCATATTTAACTGTATATAAGTTAATGGATAATACACCCACAAAGTCCTTAGACAGAAAATGAATCCATTCATTAAAAAGTAAGCAACAACGTCATATAGCGAGCCTTCACTTTTTATTACCTGTTTATTTATCACTGGCTCCGTATCGTATCTATTAGTTTTGTGGATTACTCTTGGGTATGAGATAATTTCTCAGTGTTTGGTAAACATTACTTAATCCAAATTCAATTAGCCCATTATGTGATACAGTTTGTTTGTTGGAGTGTCCTACAAATACAATTTGGCAAATGCATTTCCTCTGCCGTCTGACGCTGGAAAATCGTTGTCAAAGTTTATTGGAAATGCATTTCTTTGATTTCTGGCAATCTGAATCCTCTCAGCCATTTCACAGTCTGTGAGCAGTAAGAGTGCTTCTGCCTCATTTACAGCTCTTGAACATGATTCAGACAATCAAGTGGAACATTAGTCAGAGGGATCCCCAGCTAATGACTTCTGACATATGCTGCTGAATGGGACCAAGGAGCATGCAGAGCAATCGCAGCCAGATTGAAGACTGGGGGGGGCTGCAGACGTTTGACGATCGGCAGACGGAATTTGCACTTCTTGTATCACCTAATGGCTCATAAAGCACAAAGGTCTGATATACAAACTGAAGTTGGAAACGCACATGCAGGGCTGTCTTTAGTGCCGTTTTCAATTATCTACAATAAAGCACAATCACTGGGCAGTAGCTGACAAAGCCAATGATATTGTCTTCATGTATCTTCCAAAGTGTGTGTTTGTTTTCTCTGATTTGCTGATGCTACTACTTAGAGCGCTCACTAAAATGCTTTCCCTTACCCGGTCGCAGTAAGCGTGTTTTGATCAATGAAATCTGGCAGTGTAAGGCTGTGCTATTAAATGAAATGCTTATCTTTGTTACTATCAGTTTAAAATGGGCTGCATATATCTAGTGGTAGTGCATTTCCCAGTATGGGTTGCTGTAAAATACGACAGAAAGCAATAACAGCATTATAATGTGTATGCATAATTTTTATTTATGTAATAATATGCTCTGCTGTTCCTGCGCAGACAGCACTGAGAGACACTCCGGCTGCTGTGGACAATGGCTCCCAAGATACTGGTTGAGCATCACGAGAGTTGTACACAGTACTTGCCTTTTGATAATCTACAGCATCTACAGCACTGTTGGTTTTGTTGGCCACCATCATGTCTGAACAAGCCTTAGGTTCTAACGTACTATAGCATTAACAATTTAAATGGTCCGCAAAGCATGTCGTGCGTAGCCTCCCTGTGCTCTGTGGGGTATTTTTATGAGACACTCTGCGGAGGCAGCCCCTCTTCCATGATCTACCAATTTAGCCATTTCAACAGATTAGCCTGCCATGGCCACCAGCACTCCCAAGGCTGCTGCCTCCCAGAAGAGAGAAAATAGCTACAGGGAAACTAAATGAGCAAAGTGGACGTCTCCTGCGTTGATCTCTATAAACAAACAAAACAAAAAGACGTAGCTACCTTTGAAATAATTTTTCGGTACATCACCTAGCGATATGTTTTTGAAGGCTGCTATAAGCATTGTGATCATTTCTATTACAGCATCGGAATAGACAGAACAGTCAACCACAACACCACATTCATCTGGTTATTAACAAAAAGGTAATAATATACTATACAAAAAATGATTTTAATTTCAGCTGAGGCATAAATAACCCCATATAACAAAATCCTGCAGTATGGTTAATAAAGGAAACAGAAACATGCGGACAAGAACAATTTGGCCCATTTAGTCTGCCCATTTTTTGTCTGCTCTAAAAATCTTATTTGGTACTTGGCCTTGTGTTATATTTGGGACAGCTTTATGTATATTCAATGCACGTCTAAATACCTGCAATGCATTAGCACTTCTGTCGGAGAGGTGTTCCCCTTATCATTCAGTAAAGGTAAAAGAAGAAGTACATCTAGTACATTGTTCCAGAAAATAACCCATGAACGTACATTTATTAGGTAGTGTAAAGGAACCACAGATCCGGATCCTGCCAGATATTTATTAATTATAGTTCTTGAGATCAGTTTATTCGTATCCCCAAAGAGTTTCATAGCAAGTCTAATTAACTGCATGAGATCATTTAATACATAGTTAAAATAAAAGTTTGTTTACTGTAGCATTTAGATTTATTTACTTTATCATTATTTCCTGGCCAAGATATATAACAATATTTGTGAACATAAAACCAAAGCTAGGATTTATTTCTAAAATGTAGATTGGTAGACCAAGTGGATAATATGCCTTGTTTTCTTAGTATCTTTCAAACTTCTGCCCTGCTTTGTCCAATTCTATAATCTACAGTTACACAAGAAGCAGAATCCCAACAAATTAGTTAAAGTTAAAGTGTATCAGAAATAAAAATATTTATACTACTGCATATTGTGGTGCCAGTCAATGGTATAGGCAACCCAGGTGAACGGGCCTGTCCCAAGCGCAGTCTCTATCATCTTCCAAGCTGGCCAATTTGCACTATAGAGTAGAGCACTGCATTGGGAGGTGGGTCCCGCGGGCGGTCTTGTTGGGGCTGCGGGCGGGAGCGAGCGGTCAGACACTGTACCTGCGGGTCCCAGCACTGCTCCTTTACAGTGTCTCTGCTCTTGCTCCACCCAGGAACAAAGCGGAGTCACGTGATGTGATGTCACTTCCCGTGACTCCGCTGTGTTCCTGGGCGGAGCAAGAGAAGAGACACAGTGAGGGAGCAACTCGAGGGCACCCTTGTGGGACTGCGTGGGAAATCTGCAGTTCAGGTAAGGAGGTGGGCGTGATTGGTGAGCGGGCGGGAGTGGAACACCCACATTGCAGGAGCGGGCAAAAAATTAGCGGGATTAAAAAAGCAGTCCTGCGCAGGGCTCTACTATAGAGTGTGCCAGGACAGCATAGCCTCCGTAGCACCGTGTACCCAGTGACTCTGTTTTCTGAGGGGAGTATACAGAATAAAACATTATTACACTGTTCCTGCATAAAAATCTCTGGGCATTTTCTAATTAGCTGGAAATTCCCATTGTATTTATATAGTTGTAAATTCTCTATAACTCAGAGATACATGAAACAGTCACCTTGTGCACTGGGCTCCTCAAGTAATATGACCACTACTGAGCCACTAAAGGCAAGGCTTCTTTTGCCAGTGGCTACTTAAATCCTATAACCGGCCAACAATAAAATGTAATTATCTCTGGAACGGTCAGAGTCCCAGGAGAATGGCAAGCGAGGTAATATACAGTAAGAAGCCCCAGTTTATCACAGTAACAAGAAATGTTCTGCTAACGGGTAGGGGCGGATTTCATAATCACTTTTCTATTCTGATCTCACTCATGTAGAATACTTGCCCAATATTAATATGATAATTACATTATTAGCGGCCACACTTTTCTGCCTACATCTACAACGATACTTTTTCTGCTGTATTCAGTGACATCAAAAGCCTTTGCAAAGTCTAAGCAGGTCACATCATTACCTTGATCAAAATTTCAGTTTATTTCTTTAAAGAAGTTAATGAGGTTATTATGGCATGACATATCCCCCGCCAAACCATTCCATTATCATTTATAATAATATACTCTAACCAGCATGTGCAAGTACAGTTATAGGTTTCCTTTTAACGGTTTCATTCATATACGTTTTTTTTTTAGAAAACTTAAATGGAAGGCTCGACTTAGTTCAACTTCTAGATAACTGCAATACAGATCCTCTAAATCTGATACACCTGCATTTGATTTTTGGCATATATAAAATGTATATTGCAGATGGGCCAACATGGAAAAATATGTACACTCACATAAATTTAAGGGACTCCAGAAGACTCTTCTTCCAATGGAATCACTGATGAAGAGATGTGACTATTCCAAAAGCTTATGTGATGTTAAAATGACTTCTATGTTGGCCCAATAAAGGTATAAAGCTTTAATTAAAGACTATATAATCCCTTGGGCAAATATGGCTATATGCATTTTACTTATTAGTTCCTATGTACAACAATGTACAATGTGCATATACCGTATTTGCCCGAATATAGGCCACACTTTCCCCCCACTTTAAGTCTTTAAAGAGGGGGTGCGGCCTATATTCAGGGTTTAGCACAGGAATGCGCAATTCGTATCGCCCGACGCCGACGGGACATGCAGTTCTGGGCGCAGGGCAGGCAGCAGGGTTAGCATACAGATCCCCCGCAGCGCTGCAGTGGACCTGCATCCTACTCTCCGATACGCTGAGACAGCCTCCCCTGTCAGCACTTTCCACTCGATGTGCTTTAACAATATCCCTTGCTGGGACTTCCCACGGGGGGGACTCCACCTCTATCAAACCTGCTATGGGCTCTAGCCCCGGATCTTTTGGAGACCTAGAAACGCCCCTGGTAGAGAAACCTTGTTATATGAAAAGTCACCTTAACAGTTCACTTTATTGTATTGTCTGAACAATTATTATTGCCATGACACAAATGCGGTATAAGCTTTGCTTATACAGAATAATCCAGGGGTCAACAAATTTGGTTAGAATTTAGGAGCCATCCGAAGAATTTAGAAGACCGTTTTTTATTTTTCCCAATTATACTAATTAACACACATACTAACATACTTACACATATGCACATTTACATACTAACACACACTGTAGCATACTTATACACACATTAACATACTAATATGCACACACCCTCATTAACATATTAACGTTATTTCATACACACACAAACACTAACACACACAGTACCATACTTACACATACTAACACACACAGTAACATACTTTCATACACAAACTAACACACACAGTAACATACTTTCATACACAAACTAACACACACAGTAACATACTTACAAATACACACTCTGTAACATTAACATGGCAACCTGGGGTTTGTCAAGCCTTGGAATAACCCTTTTTGTCTTTGAATCAACTATACAACACCTAGATGCCAATGTTTTAAAATTCTTACATTATATTGCTGCTGCTGAAAGTGCGAGAGACATTGTCCCTTTGTTTACCATGTGAAAAATGCATGGATTCTGATTCAATAAGTTTATATTCCAATAACTTTTTTTCCAATTTAAATGTATGAAGATATGCACATTTATTGCATAAAGCTCATTTCAAATCTGTCGACTTTTATAACTTCTAACGCACAGTGAAAAAATAGTTCTACTTCCGTAGCAACAAGATATCTATAATCACTTTCCATGATCAGAAAAGTCAATGGAAAAGTCAATGGAAAAGTCACCTAAGTTTTAACATTTAATACATCTTGCCTTCTCTGAGCAGGTTGTAATAGGCAGTATGTTGCTTCACAACTGCATAACTGTCTGGATTTGACCCAGAGCCTCTGGGTCAATTTCTACTTGATCGGGACAGCGGAGTGGTGTTTGTACCTACTTCCCTCCATCTTGCCACTTACTAAAGGCTGTCTGGATAAAGCCTTGCCCCTATGCACAGATTACACCAACGCTTCCGAAATTATTACATTATTTATTATGGTGACAAGACCAGTTTTAAAACATTGCATCATCATTTGTTACGCATGACCCCCACAGTGTCACCAAAAAGATACTCCTTTAGATAATGCCCAAGTAAATCATTAAAACTAGCTGATCTATCTCTAAGAATGCACATCAATACCAAGTAAAATAACACGTCTACCTCCATACTGATTACCAGGCCTCTGGCTCAGTGTTTTAATCTTTGGAAAGTCATGTTTGGGCCTAACCTCATTCTGTCAGATTATGCCCACTTTGTGCCCCTTTAAGTCTATTCAGGCCAAGTCTACCCCTAAAATTCAGTCCCAGGCCTGATCGCCTTAACATGTTTTTTTTTTAAGACGACTCTGAAAAAAAGATTTCTCTTAGACATTTCTCAGGTATCAAACCTGCATTTCTTATTTTAAAATGTATGTATTTTTTATTTTATTTAAACCTGGGCATGGCAAAAGTAGAAACTTTCCATGGTAACAAATATCCTGTTATGTGGATTTGCTGCAAAATGACATTGAACGTACATGGAAAGACCATAGAAAAAAATGCTACCCAGAGAAGAGATATATAATTTATTATGCTTCTGACCATGGTGTTCATAAAAATAAATCCGTCTGAAGCAATTTATCAACTAATTTCCTAAGAGCAACCAACCCAGAGAACAGCACACATATCTAACTAGTCTATAGAGAACACACCCGGCTGTATTTAGAGAAAATTAATATATACGTGAACCGCTATAACCTTCCTTTGCTGCCCTTAAACGGCAATGTACAGGAAATCTATGGATTTGTTCTTTCTTTCTGGCAGATGTGACAACCACTGGAAATGCGATGCCTGCCAAGAGCTTTTATCAACTATGTCTTAACAACGGGTAATAAGTGTAAATAATAAATGGGCAAAATCTTGTGGGAAACGGTAGCAATACTAAAACAATGTTAGGTGCCTGCTGATAGGGGTTTGCAAGAGCTGGAATTCCCCGACTTCCCAGTTTTGGCCTAACAATAAACAAGAGTTTAATACTTTATCTAATCCCAGCCAGGAGGTGAGTTCAGCAGCAAGCTTCTGCAGATGTTCACATCCAATAATCTATCCATAATTGATGAAACAGGGAGGTCAGATGTAATGGCTCCTACTTTTCCAGCAACAAATAAATGGTTATTGACAAAAACAAGCCAGTGTGGTGCTGGGAGCTGAGCAGTGACAAGTGCAGGATGGAGCCGCGGCGGAAGAACAAATGAGAAATGCTCTTTATCCGAACGTGGCATGAAGGGATAAAAATGAAACAGCTCGAGACAAAAAGCAGACAATGGCAGAGGGGTAGAGAGGCACAACAAGACACATGGACAGTTGTGACGGGCAGGGTAAGTACAAATGAGATGTTCATGGTATAGCACGCCCGTGTTGCCTGGAGTTCTAATCCTTCAGCAAGGCTTTAAGCAATTTGATGCAGTTCACATATAATTTACTAACTGTCCGCTTCCACACTGTGTTTTTTCTTTATGCTCAATGCAGGATACCTGCCAGGATTTTATGTGTGTGTACATTTGAATATTATATTTAAATTACATTTAGATAAATATATACATATATCTATATATATATATACATATACACACACACACAACACCGTTCAAAAGATTGGCATCACTTAGGATTTTTCATGAAAAACATGGACATTTCTAGCTGTGCTAACATAATTGCAAAATTCTAATTATGAATTTTTTGTTAAACTTAAACTTGGTTTACCGAACAAAACGTGCCATTAAAACACAGGAGTGATGGCTGCTGATAAAGGGCCCCTGCTGTACGCCTATGAAGATATTCCATTAAAAATCAGCCAATTTGGCTACAATAGTCATTTACAACATTAGCACTGTCTACACTGTATTTCTCTTTATAGACAAAATTTGCTTTTCTTTCAAAAATCCCAAACTTTTGAACGGTAGGGTACATATATATATATATATGTAAAATATACATATATATATATATATATACTATGTACATGTTATCTTATTAAATACCCAAGGTATTATTATGAAATTAAATAAAATATCAGCAATGGAACTAAATGTCAAATAGTATATAAGACACTAATATAGTTTATATCATTTCTGTGCCTTTTTTTTAAAATAAAATAATTTTGTATATTCATGCTACTCTTCAGCTGAATCAGTTCTGAACAGAATCAAGAGAAATCAAAAACTTTCTAATACTAATGGGAACTAAACACAGACCACTACAAGTTAAACTACACAATGGAGGTGAACTTCCAGGTACATATACTGTTTCTTAATTACCGTAAATACGGTATGTTTATATAAGGTGTGCACAAGCCATGAGTATCATAAAATATTAATGTGCAACTGATGCCTACTTCTCCTTGCACTTCATTAAATTTACAATAATTCATGGTGGTAACATTCAAACGTTCCCCAATCCATTCCCTACAATAAAGCGGAAGAAACATTCCTAAACTTTGCCACATGGTAAGTGTGTAAATATTGGTGCTGCACATGTAGCCATAGGACAAACTATCTTCTTGGATGGCACTGCAAGAATATTTTGTTGTTGATGTTTGGTAAGGAGTAGGATTAAGACTTATATTTTCATATAAAAATGGCAGCAGATTACAGTGACCAAATTCCATTGGCTATGACATGGGAAGAGAAGGCTAAATTGTACCATGGTCTTATATGGTTACTCATAAACAGAAAGACTGACAAGAAAGCTCTGGAACGCCTTAAAAAAATCCAAGAAGAAACTTAGCAAGTGAAGAACTTTTTCTTTTAAAAAAAATATAGCTGCCATATACCGAACTGGTATTATTGTTTGCCAGGAAATCTATTTTAGTAGTCATTTTACTAGCAGATTTATACCTTCCCTATATAAAACCATCCCATGGTATATAGTCAATAGAACTGACATGTTACGTAAAAATGTGTGCATTCTGTACATCCAAGACATGATTTAAAGTACTTTCTCACTAAAAACATAAAGTAACAACACTGAACAAACCTAGAACTATATATAACGGCAGAGGTGTTTAAAGCATTGTATATAAAACATCCACACTTTAAACTTAAAAGCTAACACATCATAGCACTGTGCAGTGCAGGTAAATCAGTCTATGAGACAGCATGGATATCTACGACTATCTCAGAGAAAGTTTCCTTTTCTTTACCTCTTTTGGTAAATTGAATGGGGTTTACAATGGTATAGAAAAAAAACTGTGTTGCCTTTTCTTCAATCTTAAAAGCCCACTTATTCTTAATGGTGCCCTTACTAGGTTAAAAATGTCACCCACTTCTGCACAGTTTAACAAGTGGATGTACTCCAGGCAGAGAAAAATATATCGAGAAGTACTGATATCTAAAAATGGCTCGCCACTGAAACCTTGAAAAACTGAAACATTTAAATACATTTCCCATAACATGATAGATAACATGATAGATAATCACTTTAAGGTTTTGCATTGTAAAATAAAAGTGATGAGGACCATGAATGTCAACTTGGTGCAGAATTACCATGGGATATATAGAAATAAATAATCGCATCTACAAATTAGAACATGAAATCCTAAAGGTCTAAGGGTCTTACCAGTCACTACTTAATTACGGCCATATGCATTGTGTGAAGCTACTGAAACAATAACGCTAACATTTCTAATACAACGTGCTCCACTTCTCATGTGTGGCAGCTGCCTCTTGGCTTCTCTCTATTGCAACTCTTATAGGCTTTCCATGCAGTCCGTTGTGAAGAAGGATATAGGGCTGAATAGCATGCATTTAACACTTTGCGTGCTTACTGAACCATCATTTTGATCTACGTCACAGCAATGACCATAGGTGAATGAGTGTATTAACGTGCGTTATCCAAATCCTGGGTTTAAAACAACAAAATGAAGAACAAAAAACTGTTTTTAAAACTTACAAGTATTTAAGTCTTTTATCAGATTAACCCTGTGAGTGCTACAAAGTCATAGAAAGCAGTGTTCTTCATGCCCATCTGGCACTCCAAAGGTAACATAATTAGCTAACAGGATTGTTAAAACGACATCCCCTCCAGCGCTCTTTCTCACCGCGGTGCTCTTTTTAACATATGTTTTTTATTATTCTGATTAAGGTGCAGGAATAAGTCCCAATAAAAAAAAGTTGATATGCATAGAGGCATTTGTTTGGAGGAAGGCCGGGAGACGGTGGAAGCTGCAGAAATGAACAACGGCAGGAGGAAATGAAATCTTTCATAACAGCTGCTTCTCTTGGATTCCCCTAGAAGGGAAGTGCCTGAGGTAGGCTTTAGCACAAAAGGACAGAGAAGATGAAAACTCTAATGTGAGGCAGGAAAACCACCGCTGAGACCCCTGAGCTTACATCCCATAAGTCTCAGGCTGTGTGGCAAGACCCTTTTAGCATGTCACAAAGACCGTCTGTAAACAGCACATTACCATGAAACAAACCCAGTCCGAGCGCTATTGTTCACTGTAATGATAAGTAGCTCTCTCGTGGGACAAGGAACAATGTTTTTATCTCTGTATGTGTCTGAGCACAGATCTCTGATTGCAAAAGAAAAGTGCCATTTATTTTTTTTTACTATAAGCATTGTAATTACACTTTAACAGTATAATAATATCACGGAATTATTTTTTTGTATAAGGAAACAATCATGTCATATTTATTGACAACGTCAGGATGTGTATATTTTTGAAGGAATGCACATTTGTTTAAAAGGAAATATAAATAAATATGCCATAATGAAAACGTTTTTTTTTATTTTAATTAACAAACTTACATGTCTAATTTATCTATTTTCTAAAATGATCAAAAAAGCCATGGTGTCTAATATCAATTGCAATACAATTAAAATTCCCTTTATTTCATCTTGTATGTAATCATTGGAAAACATCCTGACGCCTTCTAGAGAGGAGCATTCTGAATGATCAGCAAAAACATGAGCTACTAATGGAAACCACCAGGAACAACTGGAACTCTGGGGTAGCAACAAACACTTGGCATTTTCACCAACCATCACATGGACCTCTACAACAGCCATAGCTACCGAGGCTAGCATTGATCTGAGACTCAGTAGGTCATGGATGTTTGAATTACAAAAGACGGGATATCAGTTTTCCCAAGACTCGGGTAGATCTGGCACCCCTATATGGCTAGAAAACATCTGGAACTTCAAGGTAGACAAACTCCAGACTCTAAAACAACCACTTGGAAAGCCTGTGTTATCAAACACTTGGAAAACAGACAGCCAAACATGAAACTCATTAAGCCTTTCAGCAAAGACCAAATATTCAAGGCCTGACAGATAATTAGTTGGATGGATTTGCACCTTTGATAGACTTGGGCTTGTGTATTACATGCTAAATAGATCCATGTTCAACATCAGACAAATACAACATGTAATAAATGAGAAACGACAAGCATCACAAGAGAAAATGTGACAACGCGATTGGCAGCATTGACACTGATCTTAAAAAGAACACTCAGTATGTTTGATGCCTGTCACTGCACACAAGCTGATAATTAGCGGGACTTTTTTCTACAATGACACTTTACTGAAGAAGTAAAGCTAAGAAACGCGACTGAGCCATCTGGCGAGAAGTTTCTGCCAAGGTGCCTTGTTTTGTAAGGAATAGCTTACCAGTTATCCAGTTATTTACCTGGTGGTTTTATTTGGCTTTTCATTGCAATTGGAACTTTGATATAGAATTATTTGTTAGATTATGGGATGAAGAGTATAGCTGCTTTATACAGCTACTATAAAGATACTTTTGATATACACAATAAAAAAAAACTCAGATGATATTTTTTAGAGTGTATGTATTTTTATCTTTGTGTGACAAGTACATTTAGATAACTGGTTTAACATTTTTTGGTCCATCCTTGAAGTTAGTTGGTAATGGTAACTAAAGACAAAAACAAATTAAAACCAACTGGACATTTATTATTTTATGTGTTGGAAAATATGCATTAATATTAGAATGTTTGTAATTGATTACATTTAGGAGGATCCCAGGGTCAGCTCATGTACAAAGTTACTAGGTATTTAAACATGTTTTAATGAAGTTAATTGTACCCTTGGCCACTGGTGGAATTGAGCTATATCTGACTAAATTCAGAAGCCCCAAGCCTGGAGAACTTTGTTACACATCCACATTTAAAATCAATGCTAATGACAGGTCATCGCAAACCTTAACATTCATCTTCAGAGAGACTTTAAAGACTAAGCTGATAACAAATTAAAAGAAGCCTGACTTCTAAATTGAAAAGACAGGAAACATAGCACGACGAATAAAACATGAAGAAATCAAAGGGATTCATGTGACTGACTCATGTGACTGACCACATCATGGTAGCACGTGTCATGTGAATGACAACAAGCTTCTGTTCTGGAGGCCCCATGTTTGATGAAGGCCACTGTCTGGAGTGAAATGTGAAAAGCGTTGCATTGCTTGATGTTCAGTGATATCACAATGATGTCACAATGTGCAGCTAAAGGGCTGGTGGCTGAAGCTGCTAGATGGTGCCTCAATTCCAGGCACTTTTGGAGATGAATCTATTGTCAATTTTGCTTATTATGATTAAAAAAAGATGTACAATTTACCATGTCCATACTTTGAGACAACCAGAATAGTGTTTCTATCTAACCAAGGTAACCCGATATATGAACACGCAAGTTACATACTTTGTGGTAAATATAATTAAACAGAGAGAGCCTAGGCTCACCACATACCAATCTTTCCTGAGTAAACAAAATAACGTGCAAAGAGCAATCCTTACAAAGTGGTAAAGGTGAAGCAGGAACATTACGTTCGCTATACTGCTTGCTCTAATGTCACCACTGCAGCAGAATTGTTCTTTATACATAACCCCGAATAAATAAAAATCAACATGGCTGGATGGTTGCCAAGCTCTTTGTAGGACACAAGGCAGGAATTGTCACTGCTATTGAAACACTGTGGATTGTAGTGCTAAAAGAGAAGTTCTGGGGCTAAGGTGGAGAAATCATAAGAATATTTTAATACAACTGTAACAGAAAATATATGGACCCCGAGTACATACACAGGTTTTAAGTGATGTGGCTTAAAATCTATGACAATTTCTAGTCTATGATTACAAATGCATTCTAAACTAAAAGCAGAAAAGGCTTTATTCACTGTTATTTTCAAAACAAGTATGAGATGTTTGTGTTTCCAACTGAACAAGTCTGTCTAAAAACATTATTTAGATTTGATTCTCATATGGTACAGGTAGCTCTGCTATAACTGTTAAAAAAAACCCTGTTTTTTCAAGGTTTAACAAGTAACCTACAAAAAACAGGCACAAAGAACTAACAAGGAAATGTGTACTTATGATGGGATTGAATAGGATTTTGTTTTATCGCTATAGTTTATAGTTATTTTATCTTTTATTTTCATCACACTCAAAGGATACACCAGCTTCTGGTACCTAAAAAAACCTAAAGGATCTTCCATCTAGTCTGCTAAATGTAACACTTTTGGGTAAGTCTTAGTATTGTTGAACGCCACCAAAATCTTAAAAATGCAAAGCATTTACTGTTAGATATATCTGGGAGCTCTAAGGGGTTTGACCTGGAGTCTCCGGGTGAAGCCCTGTTTTCCTTGCTTAGTTTCTTCTGTCCGCAGGTAGGCAAGCAGTTTTCGATTATTCCCAATCTCCACCCTCTTGCTTCCCACTGAAGGATTTCTGGGGCAAGTTCTGCCCTTACATGCAACTAGTCCCACCCATGTTCACAAAGTCTTAGAAGAACCCTTAGAAGAAGGAGAGGTCAAAGTAGCCTACCCTGCAAAGTTCCTAAATATACGGATTGTTACAAACTGAAAGGGTTTCTTAAAAGTATTGATGTTGTTTTATGTGATTAAACCTTTAAAATGATTTCGTCTAGGTGGGATAGCACCTTTCTGATAACTTTTAAATTCTACATAGATGTGTCCAGTTCTGGTGGGCATTGACATCTTAGAATGGCGGTAAATTAAACATGCAGAAATAATGACCACGGCAGTTTAAATATTGCAGAATCGTTATTATAGTCCCAGTAAATTATACCATATGAAGAATAACCAATTACTTACTGTAATAAGAGTCTTCTTTTGCAAAGGCATTAATTACCTATTAATATTTTCTACAAAGCACAGCTCTCCATTCAATAGCCTGGACTATAGCATAGGTGGGGCAATATATTATTTGAAGATTTGAAAACTACAATGCGCATACTGTACATTAAACATAGCTTATATAAAATAAGACTTTAACAGGTGTTTACTCTTTGAAAGGCGCTAAATAAAATGTTCCCTGGTCTTATCTCAGAAATATTAGCTGGATATCACAGGGGTATGTGCCCTTCGTTTGACATTAGAGAGAAAAATGTGAAGCTTTATGGAGTGTAACGGGTTCGCCAAGAGAGCTGTAGTAACTCCCAGAGATCACCCACATGTATCCTCCTGTTGTCCCCGGAATCACTTCCAGCACCAGTCAGCATGCGCACCTTGGAACCCTGCTATGTGTACCCAATAAGTAGACACAACTACCTTGAACTGAGTACAGCAGGAATGAACTGTTTATTGTAGTAAAACATAGACTCATATAGCCACAGAACTTCATTAACATAAATTAACAGATACATGTATTCAACCCAACCTTTAATCCCCAATCAGCAATCCTATTGATGGGATTAATTAAACAATGGAGTTCCTGCCTGTTTGGCAGCCAGGCTGGAGCCATCTCTGAGTACCTTGGGCCCCTGTATGACAGGTCATTCTGTCACATATCTCCCCTTTTAAAAATAAGACTGAACTGGGGCCAGACCCCAACCGGGTCTGCATCCAGTTCAGTCCGACAGCACAGCTCCGTCGCTCCTGGAGTTGTGGATGCAGGGGGCTGGCAAAAGGCAGGGAGACAGGGTCCATAATCTGCGGGTAGCAGGCTTGCTTTCAGTCCTCTCCAGGGGCCCCAGTGATGGACAGTTCCGTCACACACTCCATCACATATCTCCTTTTTCTGGGGGAGACTGACGTCTGATAAGACCCCACACTGTTTGACTCTGAAGTCAGTCTGTATATCTGGACCATCACTGCCAGCCACAAATTGGTGCTCCCCAACACAATGTAACAAAACAGCAGTACTCACCCGCCTGCCCTCTGCCTCTCCCGAAAAATATAACTGCCGCTGGAGAGAATTGCCAACTGCACCTTCTCTCTGGAGTCTTCTCAGCCGCTGGGGAGATGACAGGGTGGCGGGGGCCCCTTCAATCAAGGGTTGGGGATCCGAGCCAGCTGCCCAGCAATTCTGGGGACCACAGGTGGCAACCACAGTCTCATCCACCTGTATGGGATACGTGTCCCCAAGTGCTGGTTTCGTACCATCCTCTAGTGGAGGGACGTCTGATGTGGGAGGGCAGAGGCCAGCTGCACTCTGACATGGAGAAATCTCTTTTATAGGGTTTGCGGGCACCTCCAGTGCTGGTAGAGAGGGGCCGTCCTGCCTCTCTCCTGTTGCCAGTATTTCGTCTGGGGTGGTCTGAGCGAGCACTGCGGGAGCGTCATGGTCAGACTCAGGAACAAGGGGGAGGGGTGGGCAGAGAACAGCAGCACTCTGCCCTGTTGCCAGCGCTTCTGCTGGGGAGCGGAGATCTGGGCCAACTGCCAAACATTCCGGGCACCCAGGTGTGGAAACCGCAGCCCCATCAACTACCACAGTCTCTGGGGCTGCCTGACTGGACCCTACAAGGTTGCTGTGGTCAGGCTCGGGAAACAGGGAAAGGAGCAGGCAGATGCCAGCGGCACTCTGCCCCGATGGCAGCTCTTCTGCTGGGTGGGTGCTTGTGGAGACCGCAGTGCCAGCTACTACACCCACAAAACCTTCTTCCTTTTGCTGGGAAGGGAAGCCAATTGCAAGCCCTCCCGGACCAACATCCTCAGATGTAAAATCAATTAAATCCACAGTCTCTGGATCTGGTTGTGGTGTACAATCACATAGTTCCGCTATCGGATCTGGGTTAGCTGTCCAGTAACCCTGTGACTCAGTCCCATCCACCCCTTCTGGGTCAACATCCTCAGGTGACCACGCAGTAAAATCAATGAAATCCATGGTCACTGGGGCATACTGTTGCACATGGTCAAATAACTCTTGATATGCCTGTTCCAGTTCCCATTCTCGTGTGACCAAATAATCCAGGTCAGCCCACAGCTTAGGCACATATGGGATATCCTCCTCCCTTCGCTCCTGGATGTCTTCCTCCCGACACTCCGATGCACTACCGAAGTCGGGATCCTTTTCTATAATTTCCAATAATAATCCCGGGCCGCCGAAGCCATAGCCCTCTGTGGGACCTTTATCCTCCAGCCCCAGGCACATCTGTGCTGCGTACCACCGCAGAGCCCGATATCCATCGTCCAACCTCAGCTCTGTCTGGACCAGCACCTCCAGCTCAGCCACCCATTCCTCTTTGGGCTGCTTCCCCAAGAACGGCATCCGCAACTTCCGCTGGAGCCAAAACCTTTCCTCAAAGGTTGGGAGGCTTTTCCCCTTGTACTTAATTTCCCAGTGGAGAACCTCCCTCCAGAGCTTCAGGCGTTTACAATTCCTCTTGATCAGCTCTGCGTAGCTGACTTCCATTCTCTTTCCTGGAGATAGATCCCGGTGCAAAGGACGTGTCCTTCAGACTAGGAGGCAATCCCACCGCTGCCACCAATGTAACGGGTTCGCCAAGAGAGCTGTAGTAACTCCCAGAGATCACCCACATGTATCCTCCTGTTGTCCCCGGAATCACTTCCAGCACCAGTCAGCATGCGCACCTTGGAACCCTGCTATGTGTACCCAATAAGTAGACACAACTACCTTGAACTGAGTACAGCAGGAATGAACTGTTTATTGTAGTAAAACATAGACTCATATAGCCACAGAACTTCATTAACATAAATTAACAGATACATGTATTCAACCCAACCTTTAATCCCCAATCAGCAATCCTATTGATGGGATTAATTAAACAATGGAGTTCCTGCCTGTTTGGCAGCCAGGCTGGAGCCATCTCTGAGTACCTTGGGCCCCTGTATGACAGGTCATTCTGTCACATGGAGTACTGTAAATACGTAAATATAGCGACAGGATGAATACAAAATATTCTGTATTAAGCTATAACATGGAATTGAGCCTCCAGCCATGGTTTAAATTGCTTCAGCACCTACTGTGAAATTCATCTGAAATAAAGGGCTTGGTGTTTATGAAAAAGTCCTGGCACCTGTATATGCCTGAGCTTTTAAAGTAGCATATTATTTCAGGGCCATAGTGACATGTATCCATAGTGTAAAAGATCATAGGTAAAATGAGCCTGTCTTGGTTCTCAAGATTTTACTTGTCTTATGAGGGGTGGCTTCTTGGGAAAGCCATGCGTAGAGGCAAGGCTAGCAATGTGTGGGGCAAGTGGGAGTAATATTAAGGGGAAGTGTGAGTGACCAAACTCCTCTCCCCTGCCTGGAGAAAGAGGAAAGTGACCCAGAGAGTTCCCACGTATGCTTATGTGAGCCTGGACGATACCAAGTATCAACTAAACTTTAAAGACTCACAAGCATGGAGATCTAGCTGTCCTCAAGGGTACACAAACCCTTAGATTTCAGCTTTTTTTTTTTTTTTTTTTTTTAATTCCCTCTAAATTCCAAACTTCCTGATCAGCTGTTCCCCATAAACCTCCTCTCTCCATCTCTAAAACCAAGTATATGAAAAGATGGACATTTTATATGAATATAAAATATAATTTTAGAGAAATATATAAGAAAACAAAATCTTCACTTACGTTGTAGAATGATTTAGTAATATTTCTGGACCTCTGAATTAGCGCGGCAACCATGCTTCTTAGGATGTTTCTTTTAAATAGCATGATTTCATGTTATTTATAATTGCCAATATACTGAATCGTAGACACAGTTACCAGTAGCTTTATACTTTTTTGGGGTATAATTTACTATGCATTCAGGTTTAAAATTGTGGCCCACTTCTTGGTAACACTGTGTTCCAGTAGTATTTTAAGAACACTTGAAGAATATGTTGACATGCATGGAAGACTCTGTAGCGCTTTTGTTTAAGGCTAGGTTTCCACTTGGGTTTTTGTCCTGCGTTTTTTTCTTGATGAAAAAAAGCCAGAAAAACGCCATGAAAACTGCCACTGCATTTACCTGCGTTTTGGCGTTTTTTCTGGAGTTTTTTCTGGCGTTTTAGCCTTTCTGTGGAAATTGCTTTTTTTGACCTTAGGCAGTTTTTCCAGCCTTTACAAGTTAGAAGTTTCACCCAGCTAAAAGGGATTAGGATAAATGGCAAGTATCTGCCCTCTCCCGATGTCATTTACTTGGTAGACCCTTTTGTCTCTTTTCTGTGGTTTGTAAGGCATGCTTTATTCCGAATGTCTGCTCCTCTGGGAAGATTGGCCCCAAATGATGGTGCAAATTGTTTGCTGTTGCTTTTGGCACGCAGGATCCAGTTGATGCGTTGGGTATGTTTGTTTGTAATGGCATGTTTGTTCCAAATGGTGTAAAATTCAATATGAACCAGTCCAGGACTTTGTTTTGTGTGAAACTGTTTGTTTTCAGCCTATTTCTCGTAGGACACACAGATACTTGGTCCATCCTCTGCATTGTAACTGTGGAAAAAACGCCATAAAAAACGCCAAGGCAATAAACCCACATGGCTTTTTCAGGCTAGGTTTCCACTTGGGTTTTTTTTGCTAAAAACGCCTATAAAAACGCCAATAGCGCCACCTGGCGTTTTTTTGTGAAAAACGCATGCAGCCAGATGTTAGCTGTAATTCAATGGGAAATCGCAAAATGCCATTTCCACTTGGCGTTTTTCTGTTTGGCGTTTTTTCAGTCCTCTTTGGCGTTTTTCTGCTTTTTTGGGCTCTGTGGCAGTTTTTCAAAACTGCAGCATGTTGACACTCTGGCGTTTTTTGCAAGAAATCTTGGCTTTTTTTCTCCAATAGAAGTCTATGGGAGAGAAAAAACGCCATGAAAAAGCCATGTGGGTTTATTGCCTTGGCGTTTTTTATGGCGTTTTTTCCACAGTTACAATGCAGAGGATGGACCCAGTATCTGTGTGTCCTACGAGAAATAGGCTGAAAACAAACAGTTTCACACAAAACAAAGTCCTGGACTGGTTCATATTGAATTTTACACCATTTGGAAAAAACATGCCATTACAAACAAACATACGCGACCGGATCCTGCGTGCCAAAAGCAACAGCAAACAATTTGCACCATCATTTGGGGCCAATCTTCCCAGAGGAGCAGACATTCGGAATAAAGCATGCCTTACAAACCACAGAAAAGAGACAAAAGGGTCTACCAAGTAAATGACATCAGGAGAGGGCAGATACTTGCCATTTATCCTAATCCCTTTTAGCTGGGTGAAACTTCTAACTTGTAAAGGCTGGAAAAACTGCCTAAGGTCAAAAAAAGCAATTTCCACAGAAAGGCTAAAACGCCAGAAAAAACTGCAGAAAAAACGCCAAAACGCAGCTAAATGCAGTGGCAGTTTTCTTGGCAGTTTTCCTGGCGTTTTTCATCAAGAAAAAAACGCCGGACAAAAACCCAAGTGGAAACCTAGCCTCATGGCGTTTTTTCTCTCCCATAGACTTCTATTGGAGAAAAACGCCAAGATTTCCTTGCAAAAAACGCCAGAGTGTCAACATGCTGCGATTTTGAAAAACTGCCACAGAGCCCAAAAAAGCAGAAAAACGCCAAAGAGGACTGAAAAAACGCCAAACAGAAAAACGCCAAGTGGAAATGGCATTTTGCGATTTCCTATTGAAGAACAGCTAACATCTGGCTGCAGCGTTTTTTCACAAAAAAAACGCCAGGTGGCGCTATTGGCGTTTTTATGGGCGTTTTTAGCAAAAAAAAAACCAAGTGGAAACCTAGCCTAAAGAGAACTTTTAGATTCAAGAGTAAGGCCAATCCTAATTTATACATCAGTATAAAACGTGTTTTAATACTCTGTCCATTTTATTGTGGCTAGCCTCGCCTAACGCTTAGACTGTCCCTCTCCACTCCTCAGCTCTCATTTGTGTTCATCTGTAATACATGATGACACTAAATTGCCAACTTTGTGAAATTTGTATTTTTAAAGGACCCATGCTTCTCTATGGTAGCATCTCATAATCCTCTGTAAGTATTTTGCTAGATACGGGGGTTATTTATCAAAATACCGTATTTGCTCGATTATAAGACGACCCTGATTATAAGACGACCCCCCAAAATCTAAATATTAATTTAGGAAAAAAACAAAAAGCCTGAATATAAGACTACCCTATAGGAAAAAAAGTTTTACTAGTAAATATTAATTCATGTAAACAATTTTTTCATATTTAATAAAAGCTATGATTGAGAAAAATATATATTTTTTTATTTCCTTTTATTTGCCAACCTGCCCCCCCCAGTTATGCACATCTGCCCCCAAGGTTGCCACTCTGCCCCCAGAAATGCCTTAATCCCCCTTTATTTGCCACTTTGCCCCATGATGTGCCTTTTAACCCCCTATATGCCAGAGTGGCATACAGGGGGTTAAAAGGCATTTCTGGAGGTATATATATATATATATATATATATATATACACATATCTGCTAACAGCAATCAAACTCCTATCAAGCCAAGGCAGCCAGTACATGCTGGAACCTGGGGATGATAGGAGTTTGAGTACAGCCTCCATATGCCATGCTACCACCCCCCCTTACACATCCATGCTATCACACACACACATTCATTCACAAACATTTAAATACTCATTCATTCCATTAATCACACATACACACACACACTCAAACCCCCACCCCCTTACCTGAACTGCAGATCTCCCACTCGCAGACTTCTGCAGGGGCCCGCTGTGCGAGCAACCTCTCTGGCCCCGCCCCCAGAGGAAGGAGGAGGAGGCAGAATTATGTGACACTCTGCTAGCTTCCTGTTGCTAATAGAAGAGACGCTGCTCGGGACCAAAGCACCGGTAAGCAGCCTGGCCACAGCAGACATTTTTTTGAGGTCTAATTAGAAGACGACCTCGATTATAAGACGAGGGGTATTTTTCAGAGCATTTGCTCTGAAAAAAACCTCCTCTTATAATCGAGCAAATACGGTAATACAACTTTAACTTTAAGAGTCTGTTACCTTAGTGGTTGGATTTCATATTTTTTCCCTTTAAGTGTTACTAAATTGCCATAGCCTTACCAAGTTCAAGGGGTATGACTATTATCACAATAATGCTATCGTATCTAGAACTGAAAATGCCTTACTGCATTTATTTTAGCCAGAACATTTGATATTGGCTTTGTGTAAATAACAAACCCTATCTCAGCAAGTCATCTTTCAAGAAGTTATTAAAGTCTCCAGTGCCAGGGTACGTTCTCATCAGAGTTAAGTAGTTTTCATGTCAATCAAACAATCTCAGTTCATCTATTCTATTGCTCTGAGTTGCTCAAATTAAGATTTTTACATTTACATGCTAAGCAATGCTAATAAGTGTAGTAAAAGAAAATAGCACAAAATAAACACACATGACCATCATGAAGAAACAAAAAGTAAAATGCAAAGCTTTGACTTATATTGTATAAGGTGTTGAAGAAAAGGAAACCCGCTATTTTTTCCCAGCTGGGATGTTGGAGGACAGATCTTGGAGCATGAGCCTGGTTAGCCTGTTGTATACTATGGTATGTTTGTTAGAAAAGATAGTTGATCCATAATTTTGAGCTGCCTAATATACACTGTATGAATATCTGTACACTACCATATCGATTTATACAGTTGGTAGTATTATACGTTAGACACATGGGGCCAGAAATAATAAGAAAGCTTAAGTTACAAACTGTGGCAGTGATGTCAAAACAGTCAGCATTCTGCAATGACCAAACTAAAACAGGAGAACTATAGTTACATGTCTAGATGAGACATCATTCGACTATTTTGTGACAACATGACCTGTAGCTATGTGATTATAAGACTTACTGTAATTGCGGTTTGAGGATTTCCAGATGAAATATGGGCCAATCCTAATCGATAGGCAGCTTCCCCCTCCAATTTCTTATTACCACCTGTAGAACATATTAAATAGAATATTTAATCATTAAGGTATATTATCCGAGTAAATTCTATTGCAATAGTATGAAGGCCATAGTACTTTCCGTGGTGCAGCAGCATACTGTTTTAAATGGTGTTCAGAGTTAAAGCTTATATTAAAACGTGGATTTGCTGTATCCGTTCATTATTGAGAGCAGTCACTAAAATTGGGTAATTAAAAATATAAAATAATTTTTGAACAGCTAATTGCTCTAGGTAGGTTGCCATATGCCAGCATAAATCTCCCAATTATAATGTATGTGCCCAAATATATATTTCATCAGCAAGTAAATGGTAAATAGATGTATTGAAATGGTAAGTAGATGTATTGGTTTAAATAGCTTTGGTAGTTTCAGTCCCGCTGTGACTACATAACGGACTGTAAGACCTCTCACAATCTGCAGACACGGTAATGAAAAGACACATGGAGGGAGTTTTGAGGAAGGCCTGCTACTTCTTGACAGGCAACTAAGAAATATCGGTAATTCAGAGCCTATTTATTAGACTGAGATAATGTCCATTCCATTTGAAAACAAGCATACAATCTTAGCATACTCATAACACAGTTTGCACATAAGACAGCCAGGTTATAATGTTATTTTGTAGATGTAATATGCACCAAAATGATCAAAAGAACACTCAATTATGTATTCATACCTTACAGATGTTTTAAAAAGCTTTCTGAAAACATTAAAGGGACATATAAATCTTCTAGAATAAAAAAATACATAAACAAATCCATTATATATCACATAGATATACATACTACCAACACTGGGAAAGGTTTATGCATCTTCTGGTGCTATTACAGTATTAAGGTTTGAGCCTCTAGTCTATACAGTCTTGAAGGCTTCCAATTGTATGCAATTCAGTTAGCCAATGCAGGCATCATCTTTAGTCCAGACAAATCTTAAAACCAATAAATGTTATTTGTGACTAACAACAAAAAGCTCCTGTTCTGTAGGAAGGTGTCCATGTGATAATACAAACTTAGAGAAGCTTGCATATGTCACATGGCATTCTTAAGATAGAGCTCAGAGATAAACAGTATAGAAAAGACAGATTGAGAGAGCCCTTAACTATCTAATAGACGTGTGCAAAATAGGCCAAAAACAATTCGGACACATTTTTCGGTCAGTTTTTGGCCCATTCGTTTTCGGGCAACGATTTTCGTTCCCTGCCCATTTGGTTCCGCTGAAAATCCGGGGGGGGGGGGTTTATTCGGCAACGAAATTCTTTCTTGTTCACTCAATTCCCTACGTTCTCTGATAACCACTTCCGTCAACCACTTCAACTGTGTAAATTCCTTACTTCTGCTAGTCACCAACGTAAAATCTAAATATAACACCAGAGTGATTTGTCTGACAGACTGCAGAACAGAAGTGAGAGACTCATCCACTTCATTGCAAGTTGCAGTCTTTTTGTAGAAAATGTGTGCTTTAATTCCCATGATCTCTAAGGACCAATTTAAAAATTACTTTCAGTAACTACTTTTATCGGATCAAAAAAGACAGACATTGTGAATAGGTTGAGACCTTCTTAGAACTTAAATCTAGTACAAATCTTGTTTTGGCGAGAACTGTTCTACATTATTTGTGGGTAAGGATTATGGTGATGCCAGGTTAAACACAACACTGTTTCTTCATTCTTGCATTTTCTCTTAAGGTTTCCACTGTGGGCCATGCCTCCACAGAGGGCCATGGGATTCGGAGTCCCATCACAAGCAAATAAGGACGCCTGGAGGCAAAAATCAATGCAATATTAGCAGGAGAGACTGAAGTGGTAAGATTTTATAGCCATTTTTCAGGATCTTATTCATTGTAAATGTCACTGTTCAGGGCTAGATGACATGCTGCAGCTTTTATTTTGCTACCGGTGACAAAATGACACAAATGATTTGCAAAGCAAAGACAAGTGACAATACTAAATGAAACATGCTCATGTGGTGAATATGATAAGTTATAAAAAAGTGTAATATTGAGTGATGTATGAAAAGAGTGCAATCAAGTCGCCACCAAGTACCTGAACTTCAAACATTAGTATCTTATTGGTAATATAACTGTAGGGTATACAGTAATATGCACACTCATATTCAATAGTCCTCAATAAATGTTATTTATCAGATATGGGCAAACCGCAGTTAACACTAAAACATGATTATTATATTTTTTTCAGTTAAAGTCATCAGCGGCCACATAATTAAACCAGGATTGCTGGTATCCCTACTGTAGATTGTCAACCATTAAACTCGTTGTGAGGATAGTAGATATATGCTGTCTACACATCTCTGACTTCCCCACACGAGCCTTACTACAATCAAATCATCCTCACCCAAGCAGTCTATAACGTTCTATCTCAATCTCATTGTAAGCTCACAAGAGCACTCTTCTTCTGTACCTTAATGCGTGTTAATGTTATTGTCAATTTGTATATTGTCAGTTTTAATTTTACAGCTGGAACTCTATAAATAAAATGCTAATTACACATTTCCCCCTTTTCCGTCATTTTGGTAAATAATTATTTTTATGTTTTTTATAGACCATTTATTATATTTTTAATGTAGTGTTTTGCTATTACATACCCAAAACTATTATATCCTTGGAAAGACATAGGTGTGCGACACTCTTTCCCAAGCTACAAATTGGCCGAAGTATCCATCTACTACCAAGGGTAAACAGAACAAGCCATTGGGCTATGTCTTTTCACAATTTTTTCTGATCATCTTAATCTTAGATGTTTTTCCGGCCTACAAGCTCTTTCAATAGCTAGGTATCTGTGCCTGGAATACTTGGCTGTACTACCTTACTTTGTTGTAACTTGTTCTTGCTTTATAAATAAATAATAATAATAATTTAATAATGATGAATTTCTTATTCACTTTTATCCTTTTGTATACATATACAATGTAGTATAAATAATACCATTTTTATTATTATGGATAAGTAATTGAGTAATTGATAACTGTGCTGGAGAGGCTGTTGGTTATTCTTAATAAACACTTTCAAGAGCTATCCCATTGGAAAAACTCAGCTATGTAGTTTTTAACAGCTCTTGTTCCGATAGAATGGATTCTGTAGGAGATATTAAAGTGAACCTGTCAAGCTAAACCAAAATTAGTTCGGATCACAGAGAATTAAACGTAGAAACATACATATAGATCATGAGATAAAAGCCATCTAACAGTGGCTGATGGATCCTCATTCATGAGATTCCTTTAGGCGTATTATGAAATTCAAGACGCATCTGAAGTAAATTTCCCAGAAATTTTGTCACCCAATTCTTAGCTAAAATAGCAGCATCCTCATCATAATTCTGCCTAAAGGTGATGTGAACTTTAGTCTACAGAGGTTCATCAGTGGAAAAAAAATAAATTTATTAGTACAATGTATGTATCTGTGGGTAATTAAAAAAAAACTATTTAAAAGGGAATGGTTTACAGTGGGGGTACTTGTGATACCACTCATGACAAACCTTTACTATTTCAAGGCTGTATGTTCCCATAGTAGCAGGCAGCCATACTGACTGCATATTCCATGCACCAATCCTTGTCTACAGGGATCAGATTTTTTTCTTTTTTTTTTTGACACTCAGAGAACTAGCACAGATGAAGAACATAGATGAAGTGCTACCAGAGCTATCAAAAAGTACCCTTTATTGAGCAAAAGTGAAAAGACTAATAGGCACATTGAATTAAAAAATAAGTATGAAACCTGACAAGACAAGCTGAATCGGGCCAAGCTCACATACTAGCAAAACACATTATACTTGTATGCATCATTATGGAACATCAATATTTGGCTGACATGCATACTCTTCCAGGGGTGGCTCTAGGTGTGCCCTAAACAAATATATTTAGAGGTGCTTCATCTCGAGTACAATTGATGAAAATGGACAATTATTAGACTTGTGTATTTGGAGTCGTACGAATTGCAAATTTAATGAAATTTGCTGATTTTGTCAATTTGTACGAATCGCCGAAAAAAAATGAGGCCAGAACCCCACAAAATAGAAAAAAAAAAGCAAAAAGCTACAAATTTTAGGCAGAAATTCACAGGATTTTTCATCTGACCCTGGAGGGTCGGGTGTATTTCTATACACACACTGTAGATACAAATATACTTACATAAGAAAAATAATTTTCTTTTTAGATATTTAGAGATACTTGTTTACTAAGTGGATTTATCTATGATACAAATACAGTGTCTGTTATTTATGCGTACCTTCTCTTGCCATTTGTAAAGCTTTTCTTAGAGTTTCGATGGCCAGTTGGTATTCTTTGTTGTCTAGCATTCTCTCTGATAGCAGCGTGTATATTCTCCAGAGGTTTTCACAGGCCAGTGAGTAGTGAGTGCGGCCTGTCTCGTCTTTCCATATCCTTCCTACTGTCAGATGATAAAATGCCTCATAATGCTCGGCAGCTTTCTCCAGCTCATCTACAATATATGACACACAAATAAATGCAATTGGTACATCATACTACAAACTAAAATACATATGGGATCTTTATATTCTTAAAAGAAGGCATCAAAAGGTTGGACCCTGGTTTTAGTGACTGATAATAAAACAAATAATAGTTAATATTGCACATAGAATTTAGTCATTGGAATTTGAAATAAACTTTACATATATGAGCCTTTACAAATATAACTCAAATGTTCCATTTCATACTTCCTTTTGCAACAATCCTAACTATATGCTGGTCATGAATATTTACCTCCCAAGTGCCCCTGTGTCGGACCCAAATCCATCTGTCCCTCTTTTCACCCTGATGTCTACCTCATCTACAAAACGAGAATCTTCTGCATAAATAAAACAATAAAGTGTGTTTGTTTTTCCACCTTGTGCAGTGTGGGGGTTACATACCACTGGGAAGCCTAGGTGTGGGTCTGGCACCATTAAATGAATTAGTATAGTATAGTAGGTTGAAAAAAGACTTCAGTCCATCAAGTTCAACCTTTCACACAGACCTAGTTCTAAAGTTGATCCAAAAGAAGGCAAAAACCCTACATGGGACAATTACCAATTATGCCACAACAGGAAAAAGAAATTTCTTCTTGATTCCATAGCGGCAATCAGATTACTTACTCCCTGGACCAATTGTCTTTGGGTATATTACATAGTCTACTGGATGTACAAAATTCCTTATGGGTCATGTCTATCCCACAGGTTTCCATGAAGACAACAGATAACTAAAGTTTAAGATTACATAAATGGTATTTAAATGGAATTTATGATGGTTATTGTAAAAAAAACCCTGAAAACGAGTCACCTTTCTAGCTTCTTTTCCATACCAAGGTGTCCTTCCTTGGTGACTTTTGAAAGGAGGTGTCAATATAACTAATTACAAATACAATACCTAAGAACCTCTTTAGTATGGTGCACCTAAAGGTGGTAAATTGTAATTAAATGGGGTTTGACCATAATTAGAGATGTTGACAAGATGTTCTATAAAAACAAATAATGATCTACCCTCTCCTACTCATTTCTCTAGATCACTCAGGGATAATATACAAGCCATGAAACCTGCTACATGTAACGGTGCAAAATATTTTAATATAAGGAACTGCATTCTTTGACTTTTAGAAATATTGATTTAAAATACAGCATTTTTGTGATATGAAATTAAATAGTATTTTTAGTTCTAGAAAAAAAAATGACAAAACAAAAAGCTTCAGACTGTTGATTTTTTATATAGCACATGAAACCATATTCTAATAGATCAGCTGTGTAAAATGTAACAAATAACAACCGTTAACGTAAGCAAAAGTCACATTTTAAATTAATATTTAACAATGTGCCACATCATCTTATTTAGGATTTAAATATAGAAAATGAAATAATTAGTCTTCTGTATTATTCACCGCTCGGTGTGCTCTATCCTTGCTTTACTTAAAATATGCATGTCATAGCTACTGTCCAAGCGTTACAAAAGGGTGGCAGAAAGCATCACCAGCTGCGTTATTTTTTTTTTCCGTGCAAAGACCGATATTAGCACAAATGGGTTTAAATGCGAAGCTGCCGTAAAAGCAGGCACATAAATGTAATTCTCTCAGACGCTATTTTGATGCACATTTTTTGATGTCATGAATATTTAATGAAATGGCCCAAACTAAAGTCATATAACATTCTTACATTACTGATGCCTGCGCCCGTGAGCTACAAACATTAGAGCCATGATTGAGTGTGTTAAAATGAACTCATTCAGCACGGAACTGATTACTCGAAATGCAGACGGAAAAAGAGGGAGAGAAAAAGAAGAGGTACCCCACTCAAGATTAAAAGCCGGAGTGATCGGAGGTTTCATTGGAAGAGTAAGGGCAGCGTAATACACTAACCCATAATTAAATAAATAAGGTATCATTATAAAGCACTGCATGCCGAGACCTGACATTAATCTGGTGGGATGTTAATTAGGTTCAAAGACTGCTTCCGGTGTTGCTCAAGTAATTTATTATGTCACAAATTGCAAGATGTACTTGGCTGACCTGCCCGACTGCCTCGTTCCAGCAATCTTGAGGGCAGCTAATTATCTTCTTCCCTATAAGCATTAATGTTTTTTTTTTCTACTCCGACGGAAGTTAAACTGGTGGAAACAATTCTGGGAAAATAAACTGACAGTTCCAGAATGGAACATTTTATTTTTTAGTCAGTATGATAAGTAGAAAACACAGTGACGGTTGTAAACAGAATATTCTGTCATAAGTTTAAGCCTGAACCAGGAGTTAAGTCTCTATGAATGTCATATTACGAGGAAAAGGGATGTCTGTACTTGGATTTCCATGACAAATATAGCATTCTTCATCTGGACAGAGAAAACAGCACTGAGCATTACAGCAAAAGCAATTCTCAATTTTTTTATTCTTTTTATTTTCCCTTTAATTGTCTACAAGTGATTTTCTTCATTAACGTATGGTAATCACTGTTTGAGAGTTACATTGTTTTCTTGTTACATTTGCTAATGTATATAGCTTGCAATTACTATTAAATGAAAATTCCAATTTTTAGTTGCATTCCTTCTGCCAAACGTAAATTGAGCAGGATTAGAATGAATTATTATTTTGGTATAATAGTGTGTACTGATGTTACTGCCATCGCATGGCCAATGAAGTGTAGCTAATTAAGATATAACCACCCTGGCCAAGCTAAAATTTAAAAGACACAAAATGATAAGTTCTGGAAGCAATAATGTTACTTATAAACCCAAGAGTCCATTGCTGCTGGAGCCGTTACATGTATAATAAAACAGTGTTACTTCGCCATTATGTGGGTAGATTAAAATATTATATTTAGAATGTTTTACACAGCTTCTGGTATTTGTCATCTGAGGTCACAATTAGAAACTATGAAGACTTGAAATATAAAATTTTTGAGTTGCTCAATATTTGTGTACTCTATGAGTGCCTCTTTTAAATAAATCGCAAAGCTAGCCCTCTATTTTCTATCGCGTGGAATATGGAAGATTGAATTGACGTGGGTGATTTAAAAATTATAAAAAATTATTTTAAAAAATAATGTTCTATTTTTAAGAAAGTCAATGTTCTATTTGAGAGATTTGAGATTTATTTACTAATGTTAGGGTTTTCAGGTGGAGTTCCAGACAGCTGTGGTTTCAACGACTCAAGGTGAATTATTAAGGGCCAGCACATTTGAGCTTCCCTTACAAGAAGAGCTGACTTGACCCTACATAATGCATAATAAAATCAGTGAGATTTCTAAAAGTTCCCTTAACCGCTGTACTATGCATTATACAGGGCCTGCTCAGCTCTTTTAGCAGGAGAAACTTGCAAGGTTTGACCCTTCATGATGTATAACAAATTTTATTTATTTTTATATAAGAAAATAAAGAATATTTAAAAAATGATGTATAACAAATTTAGTAAGCTGAAACCACAAAACTCTGGCAAAAGCTTAATATGGCACAAAAGACATCAGAAAAAGAAAAACGGATGGTAGCGCTATCCCTGCAAGCCTTGCTATCACTCTCTGTAGCTGTACTAAGCTGTTCAAAATATTGGTGGAATCCAGACATTAGAGTTAGATAGAACATGATTTAGAAAACTGCAATATACCAAAAATAACATGATCCTATAATCCAAATGAACAAAGATGTAAAAGAATCATATCTGAATGACCCTTTATGCCTTAACTTTTTTGTTGCACTCAAAAAAGGTAATTTCTAGTAACCACCTTTCATGAGGGCACCTTCTGTACTTCATGACATACAACCTATCTTCAATGAACACTAATTTAATATAGCCTTAAGGTTTTGTCTGCATATTAATTGTTAGTATTTGCATAATAATTAATACAGTAAAGCTGTACAGTAAGGGTAATGTTTATGCAATCAATTTTAGCATTTCTTTGCTTGTCAGCAGCTTTTGGGGTTGTGTGGTTTCCTCTAATACTTTATAACTTGTGAGTGTATCTAGCAAATTCTAGGTTAGCTCTCTTGCTACCTCTGTTACTGTAAAGAAGAGAGAAGAAGCAGTGGCAGATGTATGTATCTGTATTTGTCTAATCTACCATAAGACAAAGAAACACCATAAAAGTATACTAAAAACATATAAACTAAATAAAATGTTTCAGTATATATACCCTCAATTAGGAGTTCCAAAAATGGTTCATTAATTCTAAAACTTCTGGTCAAATGAAACAAAATAAAGACCTTATTAAAGTTCTGAATAACAATTTTCAGTTTTATATATATATATATATATATATATATAAAGTCCTGATGAAAGTCTGTAATAAACAAGACTGAAACGTTGACTTAAAAACCGAAGTTGTTTGTGTGGTCATTTGCAAAGTCCCTGGAGTGCCGGTAACTATTTTTGGACTTTATATTATTTACTGCTGCAGTTATTTGGCACCGGGCAGAAATTTGGCATTTGGAGTGCAATTGTTAATTTTGGACTTTATATATATATATATATATATATATATATATATATATATGTAGTCCTCTACTATAATAAGTTTGTGGATTTTGACAAGGAACCTAAAAGGTAAACATCAACAGGGCAACTAAGAACATGAATAAATATATGTTAAATTCAACCTGTCATTCTATTTACATTTTATGGAAATATTTATTACTTTAGTTTTATGTTAAGAGATACTAGTTATGTTAACATGTATATTTTGATGTATTGATGTGACATCACCGGTGTTTATGGAATTTATTATTTTCATTGTTTTTTTCTTCAGCCTTTTCATTTTTAAATATATTTTTACTGGCCCGTTGACGATCCCTTTTAGATGTGTATATTTTGGAGGTTTTCTATTTTAATTTTTTCCACTGTAAGATTTACAGCTTATACACTGTTTATACAGTGATTATATATATATATATATATATATATATATATATATATATATATATATATACAGTATATACACATATCAGATGCAACAGAATGTGTGAGGCAGTTTCTTGTATTCAGTAGATGATTATGTTGATGTTGATACATGGCTTACAAAAGGTCACACTTCAGCATCCCTATGTATACTGTTCCGGTTTCTTATTAGTACGTTGAAGTTAAAAGGTACCGTACTGTATGACCACTACTGTCAGGCCCTTAATGCTATCTATAAGTTTCCCAAAATGCTACCATGTTTTTTTCCCACGTAGCTGGTATTATGACTGAGCTCAATGCTGGATTCAGTAAATCTATAACAGGTAACCAAAGAGCAATCTTCTGATAGAAAACAATGAGATATGAGGAATTGATGAAGATGAGATGAATACAGTGGTACATTTTATTACAGTTATCTAGTCTGATTTGTATCCGTTCCATTATCCTATATTTTTCCAGGGAAGCTTCGCAAGGAACACAATTCAGTTACTTGTGATAGATTAATGTCGACATTGAATCTCGTCCGGTATATTGGTGTGAAGTCCGATGTATTTAAACAAGGTCAACTACTTCAGTTGACTCAACAGGTAACTAGAACCTCAGAATATGTTTCTGGAAAATGGAACAGGCTTTTCCCATGACATGTTTGGACAGAACTGACAGTAAGTACATGACCTCGCTAATGTGACATTTTACATTATCCAAGAAATAGTATTTGTATTTAAAAGATATTGTAACACAAATGTAGCAAATGGCACTATATCAGAAGGTAAGGGGTCAATTTGAGAATTCAACTTTGGTCTTAGCTACATTTCAAAGTTATGATTTTCTTTATTCTAATTTTAAAATATCTTTAGGCCTTTTGGGTTTCTTTTATTTTGGAACTCAAAGCCGTAACTGACATCTAAGGAAGGAGTATATGCTCCTGTAATGGGAGCACCTGAAAAAAAGTACAAATTATAATGTAATTGAAAAATACTGAGATCATGAAACATTCAAAAAAGACTGGAAACCCTTCTTAAATAAGTAAAATCACAGGAAAAGAACATTGATATTCTTCTAAAAAGTTAGTTATGACCTTACAGCAAGATCATCTAATGGAACTCTACTGAATTAAAATGATTCAACTTCTTGGAAACAAAATCACTTATGTTCATGATTGTGAGTGTTTGTCAACAAACACTTTTTATTTTTTATGCAATGAATTTCTCAGTGTAAAGGGCAGCATCTAGGGAACCAGACATTACATCCTGTACAACCTCATGATGGATCAGTGCCATAACATAGGTAGTCCAAGCATACCTCCAGGTTTTAGGGGCTCCACAAGCCATTATAAGACAATTAATTCCACTATGTTAAAGGGAGGATCAGGGGCACAGGAGTATATAAAACACACTCCGGAGCATCCAAGCGGGGCCGCCCCCTCCGTAACCCCCCAGGCTTCCAGCAGTACTGCAGGAGCTTCTGTGACACTTGCCAGGGGTGTCCTGTGATGGACAGCAGGAGGCTGAGCTGACTTGGCAGCAGGATTCAAAAACCCAGAACTGCTGCAACACGCTACCTGTGGCCCTCGCTTGACACTCAGTCCTACCTGTTGGCTTGTTCACCTTGATTGCTATACAAGTGTATGACTCCTGCCCAGTCATCCATGTACAGTGGTTTATCTGACTACATGCTCCATGTACAGAACTTGGCTGCGTCTGACTACCCTCTCTGTGCACAGTAACTGGCTTATTTGACTACCTGCTCCATGTACCTTGCCTTCGTCTTACCACCCATTTACTGTACTGAACTTGGCTTTGGCTGACTACCTATTCTGCATACCTGACCTGGCGTCTTTTGTCATTTATCCTGGCATTTATCTGCAGCATTACCTTAACAGGTACCCGGGTAATCCTGCTGTGCTGTTACTAATATAAGTGCCCATTTATAACTGCCTATACCTGAGCCTCCTCACTGTTGGGATCATCAAGGTCCCTGTTTGCTTATCTGGGCCCTCAACCCCTTGCTAGGTGCATCAGGGAGAAGAACTCCTGCAGTGCGAGCTCCTGGGTCATGGCAGTCGTAACACCAAGGACCACTTTAGAATTTTTATAATTCTTGGTATCTGCTATTTGTTTTTCACCATGTGGCTTTCTTATTAATTTATTTTTGTATTAGCACCTTTCCTTGGGCCAAAATGATAATGCCACTTCAGGAGAGTCAAGTTAAACTGCTATTCTACCAAGAACTGGACCTTTTAGTGAATACACTGCAAAGTTAAGTATGTTCATCCAGTTAAACACACATTTTATCTGAGTTCATTGCTAAAAATATTAGAAATCAGCAACATATCTTTGATAAAACATATTTCTCTTGAGTGAAACGAAATCATTAGATCCTAGCTGTTGTTTCCAAGGCTGAATTTGACACAGTTCACAGTATTGTTCATCAGCGCATACAAAAAAACCCTTTATCTTTCATAAAGATTTTCCAACTTATTGAAATGTCACTTATTTCATAGAGAATTAAGATACTGAAAGCATATGATGGGAGCGGTAAAAGTGGTAAAGGCTTAAATATCTGCTTTCCCCGTTCAGGATCAAAAGAAATTTGAACTTTATGGACCTATGTAACCCCTATTCCCTAGGTAGTGGTGAGCTATAAGTATTATTATTGTATTGTCCTTTAAAACATACAAGACTACACTGGCAAAGAGTTTTATTTAAAAAAAAAAGTAAACTTTGCACGTGCTTGTGACTTAATAAAATCAAATTCTTTGCTCACCGTGTTTTTCAGCTACCATGCCAAGGTTTCCATGACTCTCTGCTTCTTTTCTCCCACCGTCGGTTTTAATTCTTTTAGCCGTGTTAAAGCAGCACTCGTAGAAGTGGTTCAATAACCAGTGATCGCCAACCTCTTTGAAGTACTGTGCCAGTGCAAACTGATTTTTGTATACTTCTTCATAATAACCTTGAAAAGACAGAAAGACAAAAGCGGTGTACATCTTTTGGAAATACAAAACTTAAGCAGACTCGTGAACCAAGCTTTTACCTCTCTATTGCTATTTTGCTACTTAAAGGGCAACAACACAGATTTCAGAAGAAAAACCTTTTTAACTCCCAAATATGAATACAATCTTTCTAGCAATGGGTGAAATATGATTTCAATAACAAAACTGGATAATGCACAAATAAGTAAGTAACATAGCCAAATTTTATAATTCAGTACTACAATCTTTTGAATTTGTTTAAGAGAAGATCACCTTTTGTACTTGAGTATTAAGACTAATGTTTACTCTTAAACCCATCTGAAAAACTGCAAAAAGCATATTTATAAATATTAATATGATGTCCGCTTTAATTTACTTATGCATTTTGGTGATGCAAAATAAAAATACCTCCCAACTCCCATTACATCTGATATCAAACAAAAGGTGTGCAACAATCATAATAATAATAGTAATAACATGAACATCAGATGTGATACTGTGATTATAATTGCTGCAAAATTAAAACAGTTGGTAGAATATACAAATTAATTAACACATAAAATGTGGATAGCAATATTGCTACCTAAAACATGGAAAACACTTATATTCAACCACTGATTGTTCAATCTTCCAAAATCGAGCCAACATAGAATTTCATAAATGAAGCCGGTTCAGTTGATGACTGTGACAAGATGCAAGGGATTAGGAGCAGGGCAACACTGAAAATCAATGTAGACCAATACAACAGAAGACATGGGCATATAATTAGATACAAACGGTATGCCTTAGGGTTCTTGGTGCCAAGGCACACTATGACTTTTCCCAAAATATCTTATTGATCTGAATGATTTAAATTGTGAAAGCTGAGCATATCTGGCCAGGATATACACATACTACCTCTAACTGTTCTCCACATACAACAGTCAGGGATAGCAGTCAAGTTAGCACTAAATGTGTATGAAACAAAACTTTAATATACAACTGTGAGAAACAAAATGTACCCTATTGGGCAAAATGTTAATCTGAAAGCACTCATAGCGGCTTTTAAGAAACATGAAAGCCATGAGACATCTGCAAGGAAAGCAATGGGACTCCAATTTGTCCATTAAATGAAGCTGTAAACATTGATTATTTGTTCTAGATTCTTGGCACACTGAATCAGACCAGATGCTAGGTCACAAAATTATATCATTCCTAACTGCAATACACACTATTAATTCAAACATGAACATCCAAGGCATTAGCTCCCTGCTCAGCCCTCTATTCTGGTGCCATATAATTGTGCAAAACTGTGCTATTGTATGAAGCTCGAACTTTAAATTGGAAACTTTAAAAAGACCTTATGAAGTACAGGTTATTGAACAGGTATGAAGCACGGGACTAATTAACAGGATATTATCTGTAAATGGAAACAATACTAGAACAGTACGCAACTAATAATGTGTTACCCCTTTGATGTAGATATAGTGATATAGTGCCAGGTTAAGTCTAAAAAATATTTGCTTTAGGTTTCAAATTATTTTTTTAAACATGTCTTGCTACCCATTTGTTTCAAAGTAGACCCACTTCCTTTTCCCCTAGCACACCAATAGTACATGAAAGGTCTTGACAGGACTCGACTTTAAACCCAGTTGGGTCATGTTCATTCCCATACCTGGAAACTCTCCAGGTTTGACCTGGAGTCTCTGGATAAAGCCCTGTTCCCCGGGTTTTCAGGTCACCTTCCTCAAAGCAACGGGCATGGCATTTGACCAGGACTACTCCCTCACCCCTCCTTCTCCCCATCCACTTAAGACTGTCTGGGGCTAGCCCGCCCCTATGCATGACTAGCCCAGCCCAACTGATGGCTTGACCCACCCCTTGGATGACTAGCTCAAATTGTCAGTAATTTAAAAACCCTTTTTATTGCCTCCATTACCTTGACTAGATCCTAGGACAATATATATAAAAAAAGATAATTTAGGATGCATCTTCACTTCTGGCCCCTATTGATGGTACAGTAACACATAAGAGATGTTATATAGGGACTAATGGCCTGGAAATCGTACTCAGTGTACCCATGTAGGCTAAAAGCTGATTTATTGTAATTATTCAAACACATGATAGGAGAAACAAAGATTTGTAAGGGCCATGGTATACATCAAACAGTTAAGACTATTGTGTATTTTTATTTCTTTCTAATCATAACAATACATCTGAGAGAGATGTACAGAACGATACAACAGATCACCTATATAATAGATGATGTATCACACAAACATACACACGGCAAGCTGATATTTTCTCGTACCGTTTAATAAGAGTTATTTTGAGAAATCATGCAAAGAGCTCCAGGTATAAAAAGTGTACAAATTCTCATGAGATCCAACTGACCTAAGGGTGATTATGGTTACTGGCTCAGCTTTGATTGAATGAACTTATGTGACCCCTGCATGACAAACCTGCCAATGAATAACAATGAGAAGTGCACAGACAACCAGCATAATATGTTCGGACAAAAGATGTCCTGCTTCACTAATGTCAAATGAAAGAAAACCTCAATGGACAAAACAGACAAACCGCATCACAACGTGCATTGATGCTCCTCTCCTGAATTATGATATTTAAGATTTAAGTATATATATATACATTATAATATATATATATATATTAGGGCTGCAACTAACGATTATTTTAATAATCGATTAGTTGGCCGATTATTTTGTCGATTAATCGATTAATCGGATTAAAAAATACATTATTTTAAATTGAAGAAAAATTGCAATAAAAAACGTTCAATTTACACTTTCATCTCTTTATTGCAATGGCCTCTCGCTATTCACCTTCTTATTTTACTGACATAATAATAAAAGCTACAAGAACCCAAACACAGTGTTTCTCAAACTAGGTTTTAATACAAAGTTATTAGTAAATATTAATTCATATGTTAACTATTTTTCATATTTAATAAAAACTGAGAAAAAAGCCTTGTTTAAATTTTTTTATTTACCAAACTGCCCCCAGTTATGCACATCTGGCCCCCAGCTTGCCACTCTGCCCCCATATATGCCTTATACCTCTTATATGCCAGATTCCACTGTGCCCCCTGATTTGCCACTGTGCCCCTGATATGCCCTATACTCCTTATATGCCAGTGATATGCAACTGAGCCCCCTGATATACCTTTTACCCCCAGATTTGTTTTATGCCCCCCTGATATGCCTAATATCGATGTCTTATACCCCCTATATGCCACTGAGCCCCCTGATATACCTTTTACCCCCAGATATGTTTATGCCCCCCTGATATGCCTAATATCCATATGCCTTATACCCCCTATATGCCCTAAAAATTCATAATACCCCCCATACACCACTATAACTCACCCATACACCACTCTGGCTCCTCCCCCTCCCATACTCCACTCTGGCTCCTCCCATACTCCACTCTGCCTCCTCCCATACATCACGTTGGCTCCTCCCCCTCCCATACATCACTTTGCCTCCTCCCCCCTCCCATACTCCACTCTGCCTCCTGTGAACCTCCGTTTCTGACAAGACACCAGGGAGCCGGGTAGAGAGGCAGAGTGGCGTATGAGAGGGGGAGGAGCCAGAGTGGTGTATTGGAGGGTGGCTCCCATACACCGCTCTGACTCCTCCCCCTCCCATACACCGCTCTGCCTCTCTACCCGGCTCCGTTACTGAAGGCACTTTCATTGCAGCTTCATAGAAGCCACAGTGTAAGTGAAGGGCAGTAACGGAGTCTGTCTGTGCGATGCAGACCCTCACCGGCTATCAGAGAGGATGATTCTCTGTCAGCCGGTGGGGGTCTGCATCGCACAGACAGACTCCGTTACTCACCTTCACTTACACTGAGGCTTCTATGAAGCTGCAGGGAAAGTGCCTTCAGTAACGGAGCTGGGTAGAGAGGCAGAGTGATGTATGGGAGGGGGAGGAGGCAGATGGGAGGGGGAGAGAGACGGAAGTGAGAGACCGGCCGACAGTGAGGGGAATCCAGGTCCCCTGCAGCGTTGCGGGGGATCTGGATTCCGGTGTTATAATCCGATCTCTGTTTGAGGTCGGATTATATAAGGAGAGGAGTTTTTCAGAGCATTTGCTCTGAAAAAAACCTCTTTTTATAATCGATAAAAATCGATCCGATTAATCGATGATGAAATTTGTTGACAACGATTTTCATTATCGATTATTATCGATTTTCTCGATTAGTTGTTTCAGCCCTAATATATATATATATATATATATATATATATATATATATGCAGATTGACAGTGAAAAATAGGGGGGGGGGGTATTTTTACAGCATTGGATATCACCAAAGTAAGATAAGTCACTGAACACCTCTTGGGTTTCTTGTATGTTCCTCCTTTACAAAAGGGTATCCATATTCTCTTCTATATATATATGTTTTTGCCAGTTGAACTTCCTGTATTACATGTCTTTTGGTATGTTAACGAGGACAGTGATTTAATATGCCTGTTGAATGCAAAATCTTAGTTCAGTCACTCTCTGCCCACCAGATGGATGGGGTAATCGGTGGTGTGCTGGGTTATGTTGGACCTTTAGGTTGCATTGTATGTTGGGCTGTCACTCGTTTATTGTATGTTACTGTGTTTTTGTCTCTTATTAAATATCTGTTAAAGTAGACGAACCTTTGTGTTAAATTTTTATATTTGGTTTAAACACCACACTGTTTAGTGAATAAACCCCAGTAGGTTATGGAATGACACCTTAAGGTGGCCAAACTCAGTAAGAGACATATTTCCAAGGGACCACATCAAACTTGATATACCTAAGCTTCCCCCATACATTATGATCATTTGTGTAAACATGTACACTAATGTGCAGATCAAGTAAAGCTTTATGTGGCTGTAAGACACTTTGAAATGTGAATATATTGTATGCAGAATATATTTATACATAAAATATATTGACACAAATAACGAAGCATTACGGCTTCTACAATTTTGTCTAAGGAAGAATATGAAATTCTACATTTTGGAAAATGAATGTGCCTTCTGAAATCTCTCCCACCTATTGGAGTGTTTATAGAGTGAGACTTAATTACTCCTCAATTTCTCCCAGTGTGCGATCTTTCAAATCTAAAGTGCCAGATGGGATTGTACTGTCATTAACCTTTTTAAAGGAAATGTGAAGAATGATGTCAAATAAAAGTCTTCCCAAAACTGATATAATTTTAACTACCTTGGCACAGATTACAGAAACAAAAGCTTTAATGTATAGCACTACTTCCATCACTATTTTCCGGAATGTAGGTACATTCACTACAAAGAATTAAAATGATAATATGTAATATTATAATAAAAGATAATGTAAATTCAGATACTCTAAAATGTTTGCAGAATCACACATTAAAAATGTACATTTTCATAAATGTTGTATTTAAAGAATCAAGGAAAATGTAAATGGAGTGGAATCCTAATTTATTTTGCATGTACTACCATATAACATTTTGATAAAATTTTGTAGGGCATAATGGCTTTAAACAGCGAAGAGAGGCCAAATAATACGGCTAATGAATAATATTAATTTAAAAAATATAGATTTTATTGGAACATGTTTCACTAAGGGTTAACATGGAAAGTGCAATCATTTAATAATTACATGACCAATGTAAGCTATTTCCCATAAGCAGTAGTACTATTATGATAGATAGAATACATTTGTTATCAGGGCTGGATTGGGGGTGGATTGGGCAAGGGCCACATTTTATGTTTTGATGCTCACACAGCATGCGGGCGGACATATCCAACCAGTTAATGCCCGCTGCGGCACCCGGTCTGCCCCTGGGTATGAAGCTGAGTTGGCCCACTCGGTGCACTAATAGACCTGCCCTGGCCTGTGCGGGATGTATAACTTAATGGAAATGAATTGATCGGTTATATATCCCACACACTACAGGGCAGCACTGAGAGCTATCTGGCTAGAATCCTGCGTAAAGTTCCCTACTCCTCTAACCGTATGGCTAATATCTTACATAACAAGCGTGTGAACTACTTAAGGTCAGTAATAATAATAAAATGTTGCAACGTGATATCAATACAAAGTATTCTAATATATGACAGGATATATGATATGATAGATCATCGGTATAATAGTAATGTGACCAGGCAGTCTGGCGTGCAGCTGTGACAAGAAAGCTGAATCAATATGAAGACCAACTGTTACCCGTTCAGTTCTTTTTACATAACCCATTTAGAGCCACGAAGCCTGTCTCTCAGCATTGAACCGCGATAATTCAATTTCTCAAGCGCTCCTTTTAGCGGTAAGATATTAGCAGAGTGTAACATGTTGCTGATCATTGAAAGCGTGGTACCGAATTACTCTTTTGAACACTCTTAAATATCTGTAACTTCTCACCGATTCACCAAACAAAACATGTTAGGCCCTACAAATTATACTGGAGTAATGCTGGTAATTTTATGCTACGTTTAGTTTATAATTTATTAAATTAAACAGGCATTGGGCTCATTCATGAATCTTACAATTTATAGTACATCTTAATAACCCTATGTAATAGAGCTCACAGATTGACATAAAAAATACATATGTATTACAAACCCATGAAGTTATACCATGGGAGCAGCGTCTTACGCCCTGGTTTCAGGATCTACATAATTATTCATCTCTGTTATCTCGCCCCTTTGGTGGTTCTTCATGTGGGTGTGGTATAGAGAGGAGAACATACTTCGCTCCCCCGGCAGATACATACTATAACTGCTGTTTACCCCCATATATTGCATAGCCTTCCACTGCAGCGGACCCCTGTAGTGTTAACGACCCAAATGGAAATATCTGATCTACCTTAAATTGCCTTTTGAGCAGCTCCCAGGGAGCCCGATTATCCTATAAGGTGATCTGCATCCCCCCAATAATGAGACACTGGGGCTATCAGCCCCTGGACCCGTGGGCTTGCGACAGGATACACCACTGATTCCAAACTCAGGTCAAGACACAATTAAATTAATTCAGTGTAAGTATTAATCTTACATTCATTTTAATAACAAAAAAAAAATCATATTTTGGGACCCCTGGTAAATATGAATAAAAAAAATGTTGCCAATCTCTTACACAAATCCATCCAGCCTATGGCTTAATTAAAAGTACAGCACAAACCCAACTAGAAAATATTTCATTATGTCAATGAATCAAAGATAGTACATTCAACGGTATTTCATATCTTTTTTCCATACAAAACATTTCACTTGCTGCCTAAATATGAATATTGCAATAAGCGTGGAAGCCAAGATAAAAATATACTTGAGCGGAATAGCATTTCATTTAGCAAAGCTACTTATTTTCTTTCCCAGGATTTTATTTTATTATCTGTGCACATTATACATCGGAGGTGCACGGTGGAGCTCCAATATTGCTTAATACAGCAGTGTTGCTAGTACAAAAAAAATGACACTGCCTCAATGCTATGCATACATAAGCTTCCCAGAAGATCTCTCGCGTGCATATAAAACAAAAATATTCTCTAGGGGGTTGTTCAAATATACGCACCCCTTACTTGCCTTGATTCTTGAGTTAAAGGATTAGGAAGTGCGCAGTTTGATTCCAGACTCTCCTTTTTAACCGTGGTTTATGATCTACCGCTCTTCTTGCTATACAGCTGATAAGAGTAGAGCTGATACGTGCTAAATTGTAGTAATGTTTCAAACTCAAAAGATGAAACAATTTCGAATCCTCGCCTGAGGCTCTCGTTGCTTCGGCTGCTGCTGCTCGATACCCAGAATTCCCTGTGTTACCTGCTCGTTGGGCTGCCTCAGCCCTGGTCAGGAAGTGTTGAAGTTGATCCAGTTTATCGGGCTGCTCCTCCAAGGGTTTCTGCTGCCATATGGCTGACCCAGGCCCTCCGGCCTCCCTCAAGGCATTCCACTTCTGGATCAGAGTAAAGAGCTCTGTGAACGACTTGTGATAGCCTCTCCGTAGTATTTCTGTGCAGATGCTTTGCTTAAGTGGATCCTTAAAACTGGAAAATCAGAAAGAAACGGCAACATTTAGCATATTGCATTGTTATAATATCGGTAGAAATACATACATTTTCATACATAATGTTTGTTTGTTTTTTTAAATGTCAATATTAAGTCAGCAAATCACATGACGGAACTAAGCTAAGTGATGCTTATTACATTACTGCTTACTGTATGTTAAGATATAAGGTTTTAGCCCTATATATAGGTTTTAACCCACAGCAAGCCATGGTAGCCAGATCTGGCATTCACCGGTGACGCCTCCAGGCCACTGTATGATGAAAAGGCATTATGTCTGTTACACATTTTATTATATCTGCACGACATAGGCATTTTTAGTAAATGTTTTTTTATTCACACATGAGGAAGTGATTAAAGGAACAGTAACCCCAATGTTTTTAATAGTGAGATTTTAGTGGGTTATTTAAAAGAAAAAAAAGAGGGAGGGAAAAATGTATAAACACAACCATGAATCCATTACTATTTATTGATCTATAAAGCGCCATCATATTCCATAGCACTCTACAACAAGTAGGACATAACAAATAAACACAACAGAAGGAGGGCCCTGCTCAAAAAGCTTTCGTTATTACTTATGGTTTTATGTGGTGCCCTCGTATTTCGCAGCACTGTACAATGGAAACAAACTCAAATTGTATCAAGGACAAGAGCGGTTGAGAAGGACCATGGGAATATTATAGTTCCAACATAAACACAGTACGACATATTAGGAAGACACAATAACACAAAAAGAAAACAGAATAATGGCGGGAATATGGCCAGCCAGTAGACTGTACGCTGTTTAGACTATGCCCCTCCAGTGATGGGTTAAATGAGGTTTTCCAGTATTAAGGACCAGAATACAGCAGAATGAGAAGCTTGACACATCACGCAATCGTATGCAAATCCAAAAAGCATGCAATGTGTTCCAGGAGCAGGTACAAGAGACAAGGTAATGCCACTGCTCGCATTTTCAATATTTTGCTCAGATCTGTCGCTTTTCCCAAATCCTATATCTTACAGTACTGTACACTAAAAAAACCTACATTATTGTGTCTACAGATTAAAATAAGAAAACCCTCCTAATGTTTACATCATGAGCCAGACATCCTAAAGGGACACTCCAGCCACCATATACATATGATAGTTGAGTAGTGCTAATGCATGGAGGATGGTCTTGCATATGTATTTATTATCCCTTCCCCTACCTCCTAGTGAATGTCGGAGTGGGGGGTGGTCTATTGAGACCTCCCATGTGCATGTGCAAAAAAACAGACCTGCAACCTAGAATAAGAATAAAACAGGCCATGATAACGGGAACAGTAACCATGGGAGTTTTAATTGCCCATAGAATGTTTTAATTAAACTCGAACAGAAACCAAATGACACTGGATACTAGGGTATCATGCTATAAGTACACCAAGTCAATAAATGAACTGAATTTTATATTTCAGCTATATTATTGTATTATATTAAAGCAATCTGTACATTCAAGACAGTTAAGATTGCTGATATACCCAATACATGGATGGTGCTGACTTCCCTAGTACCAGTTTCTGTGTTATTAAACACAAAGGGTACTTGTTAGCCACCTTTACCAGGCCAGTTCCTGGCCAAGAGATCCTGGGAAAAGAGCAAGAGAAAGGCAAGAGAGAGAGAAAAAAATAGATACAATAGAGAAATGAATGCAGGGCAAAAGTAAAGGAGATATGGGCAAAACAGGGTAGAAAAAAAAGAGCCGAGATATTGATGACAGTTCCCCCCAGCAGCTGCACCAAACTTGTTTACAGTTCTAATGCTCCACGGAATCCGCATTGACAGGACAGTGGGTCGTCTCCCTAGTCTATAAAGCTCCAGGACATGCACACATTAATACTGTTGGTCAACTTTTAACCCGGCCTAATCATGGAACATCAGCTCTGTCACCCTTTGTTTTTCTGTTTTTCACTCTTTATTCTTTTCCAAGGCTCCGCTAAGCCGCTTTCACTTGTCCAAGGGCTGTCCAAGGGCTGTCCTGTCAACCCCCAGTCCAGCAGAATAAAAACCACTGGCTCAGCATTTTCCTGGACATAAAGTGGTAAATCTGGAGCCCAAGACTTCTTTCTTCCGCTGCTGTCCAAGTGAAACCAGGACAGACGGCAGTTCTAAAGCTAATGACTGATAGTAGTATAACGAAAGCTGGGCAAACTTCACTCACCTCTGAAAACTGGCAGAAAGTAGCACTTTCTGCCAAAGGGAAACTTTCACGGGAAGAACTTTGTTCACATGTCCCCTAATGTATTTACCACATTGCATACGCCATTAAGTCAGTAGGACCCTTGTTAATACTTTGGGGGTGGGATGCTTTTCTCAGTTACTCCTCTGAATGCTTTTTTTTAAAGATACCGCCAGGTTCTAATTATGGCATCTAATACATAATCCTTAGATAATTACACACAATTAGCAATACTACACATCTTAAAATATATTTGGAATTATGTATAATGAGCTATCCTTGTGCAAAGTGATAAAACCAGTAGTGTCAGCGGAAACACGCCATCAGTTACTAAAGTGATTGCACCGCTTCTACCACTTTTCTTCTGTACCACTGCATGAAAGCCTCTTACTATATGTATCCGTAGACTTTAAAATCTCGTGTATGTATTTTCTTACATACGCCATTACGACCCCTTTCTTCTCTTTTCTTCAGGCTATAAAAGTTCAGGACCGTTCTATCTAATCTCTAAATCTAATAGGATGGTAACATTATAGGATAACTTAAATATAATATTTTTTTTATTACTATTTTAATCATAAGTAAATATAGATGACATTTTTTTAAAAAATGTGACAAGGTATTTGCAATAGTTGTGCAAAAAATACATTTTAAGCAAAAAGACAAAAAAAAAACAAAACTCACAACTGCATGAGCATGTCACCTGCAATTGCATTTATAATTGTTGATCTAAAAAAAGCTATATCCGCCTGTATTTTATTGTTTCTTAATCGTTTTATGAAGCTCTCTACTATTGTTACAATGCAGTCGCTTATAAAAGCAAGCAAATTATTTTATATATGACAGATTCACCCGAACAGTTCCTTTCTCTATTGGCCCAGGGAAGTCGTTTGTTTCTTCTTAATAAACTGACATATATACTATTGAAAGTGACACAATAAAAGGTAGTACTCTGGCATTTGACACTTTGTGGATTTTGATGAATGATCCATGGGGGTTAGGAACCCTTATTAAATATAAACATAATAAAGCTGAACTCACGCACGCAAATGTATTAGGGGCCGTGTAATTAGATATCCTCGGGATAAAATAATTTCCCAGTACAAAATCTTCACGGCTATAGCATAAATAACGCTGCATTCATACAAACATTGACGAGATAAAAGTATATTATTAAGCAATGCAGTCTTGATATACCCTACCACTTGCTGTGAAAACAATCCACACCTACTTAAAATTGCTCACCAAAATTCACTTTATATTTAATTATTTATTATTAATAATGATTATTTTCTATTTATTTTGGCAATCAGGTTGGTTCTTATTCAGTTGTAGAACTCCAAATGTGTTTTTGTCTTTCAACACATACTGTTTCCAAAGAAGAGATGGGGTGCATGAAACAGTGATGTTCTTCATCTGCATAGCACTAAATTCCCAGGATTGTGTATTACACGCTGAAATTATAATTCGTAATAACACTGGTAAAGATATTTTTTCTGATAATGCTCCTACTTGCACTCACAATAATAGAGAAAATTGAAGCAGTAGCCAATATCCTGTCCCTGTTAGACCATTTCACAAAAGAACGACAAAAAACAGTGTTCAATTCTCCTTCTACGTGTTGCTAAAACATGGGGGCTATGGTGGTGTCCACTTGGGGCCAGTCAGAGTTCATAATCTTGAACAAGTATTTCCTTGATGATGCTGAAGGTAACCGAGATCAACAGTGTATGTGATTTTATAAAGTAGTAGTAGTGGTTCTGGAATAAACTATTGTTTACAGATACATCTGAATAAGCAAGTTGTTTTTTAGTATGGGTATGTGTAATATAAAACAAATTGTGTTCTACCATCCAATGGAAAGAGGTTTTCTTAACTTGGTTTAATAATTTACATTTTTAACCCCTGCATTACCCTGAGTTTTTGTGTTTTGTGTAAGCTGCCACCAACCAAACGCTTCTAGCAGTCTGCCATCTTACTAACAATATTTTATCCCCATGTAGAAAATATCTATAAGTACAGACACATTTTTCCCCATGATGAGAATTACGAGACACAAGGGCATTCGCTACTTTTTAGCTGGTATGTTGCCAGTTTCCAAAGGTTGAGTGGTCTCTGGGGGCACCTACTGGAAGCTGAGCAGAACTGCAACTACTTAGAAGAAAAAGGACAAAACTCTCAGTGTACAACACACTATTTTCTAAAAGCAGGGATAAAAGGTAAGGAAACACAAACAGTAAGTGCTATGGTGAGTATAAGTTTATCATTTTCCTTATTCTGAAATCTGATTTCTGTACACGGCGACATTGTTATAAACATTCCCCGATGATCAGACTTTGGATATATAGCATACCCTCAGATGACATGATAACTGCTTTCACGTTACTGCATCAAAAAGGTGCAAATATATATATATATATATATATATATATATATATATATATATATATATATATATATATATATAGTTATTTACTATAAAATCTGTTGTACAGTGCTATGGAATATGATGGCGCTATATATATATATATATCAACAACAAATATTAATCATGATAAAAAATAAATGACCCTAAAGATGCCATTTAAAGGACTCCTTAAAATGCAACACATCTCCAGTCATTTATAAAAACTGTGATTTAGCAAAGGGGGATTACGTATTACTTAATGCTAAAACAATCATTTCACTAGCTGTGATTACCTAAATTGTGTATCATGTGAATGCATTTACATTGGTTAGTAAAGGTTTTGCGTGTTTTGTAAGGTGAAGTAACAGTCAAATTCCTGGCTTAAGAATAAGACCAAACCTTAGTAAATCAGTGCATTTTGGCCAACCATTCTTAAGCAAACCCAGCAGTTTCCGAGCTAGTGTGTTACGATGATAGATAAACTCTCTCTATCTATAAAAGCCTGTCACAGTAGTAGTAGGTCGCGCTGGGTGGGGCTGCTGTATAGTGTTGTGGGTCGATGTGACAGAGTAGGAACAAAAAAAGGAGTGTCAGTGTTAAACATAATTATTTTAGATATACACATATATACAGACATGCGTTACAGACGGTGTAAATACATATACATAATAATCTCAGGTTATGATAATTTAAAACAAAAATCATATATATATACGATTTTTTCCAAATCATATAAACCTTTTATAAAATGTAGAATAATGTAAAATGTTATGACTTGTATCGGATCACTTTCTTAATATTTAAAGCTTCTGACTATGTACACTACCGTTGAAAACAGACTTTTGAACAGTAGGGTATCTTTACAAATTTCTAAGCACAAGCCATTTACAAAGAGAACAGCAGTCAGGAATGAACACAAAGTAAACGATGCCCATAAAACTCAAATTTACAAAATGGTCATTCAGGTGTTTATTAAAGAATTACATCTGCTGATGGAACATGGGCCTGGATCCTTCTAGGGATCCGAGTACAGCAAAGAAAAAATAAATAAAAAGGCCCAAGTGAGGAGAAGATCCCTAAAACACTGGTGTATCGATGAAACCAGTTGGCATGAAAGTAGCGGTCTCAACTCTCTTTCTTCACTATGCATTATAAAGACATGTTTTCAAGCAATTTAACTATGCATTATACAGGCGCTATCCAAACTCTTACTGTAGCAGAAGTCAATGAGTAAAACCACAATTCTCCACTTGGTTAATATATCGAGGGGGAAAGGGGCGGTTTCGGCTGTTTAAAATGGTGTAACCGCCATGACTCGGAATAGGAAATTTTTATAAAGCTTTTCGAACATTTATTTCATCTTTCCAGCTGAGTTTGGTGAACATAATGCAACACCACAGTTTAACAAGATGTTAAGAAGGCAAGAAGTCGGAATAAGAAGTCAATGTTTACCATTGTTAGTTCGTGTAAAATCACATACATGTATCTCAATATGGGCACGTCTAAGAACAATTCTTCTCTGAATTCAAAGACGTACAATGTTTTCATTGCTAGGCAGAGATATTAGCTCAAGAGAAAAGTGAGTCTTTAGTTGAAGTTGATACCTTTTATTTGACCAACCTAGAAAAATAGGTAATGTTCCAGCTTTTGGGGCCTCAGATGGAATGGTATACTAAGGAGTGGGGTCAAAGACTTTTGTATCTATCTATCTATCTATCTATCTATCTATCTATATATCTATCTATCTATCTATCTATCTATCTATCTATCTATCTATCTATCTATCTATCTATCCGTTTTCTAAGATACACTAGCTATAAACAGAACACCTGCCATCAGAACATGTCTAAAGATTGAGCTTACCTGGTTTTGCAGGGATCCTAAATAACTAACAAATGCTATAATAATCAAGCAAGTGAAATAACTGCGTACTTTGTCAATATAATTTCTTAAGGAGGTTAACAGGCATCCTCATCCTTACGCACAAAATGTAATTCAATCTTTCGCAAAGAATTCACGTACAGCTGGTCAAATCTTACACTGAACAAAATCCAAACTTTTAAACTTGACTGAATGAATAAAAACAACTTGCACAAAAACTTTTCTTTCTTCTGTATTTTATTACAGAAGTATGTCATGTAATTTAAGGTTTGATGAGGTTTTGCAAGTAAAATTCTGTTTCCTCTGCACTTGCTAATAGTCATGAGAATCTGTAGTTTGCACCTTCGCATTAAAAATGCATTTCATTTTTTTTCTAAATTATTCACCCCGCCTTTTATCCAGATCATGTCTTTGAAAGGAGGGTGAGTATAATAAATGGAATAATTCATGATTTCCCATTAAATATGAAACTTTCTTTTACAGAGTTTAGAAAGTGAAGTTGTACATAATGTGCAGGACTTCATTAGAACTTTTTTATTAGGAAATATTAATTCTGTGCCTGCTCCACACATACAGTTATGTGCCAATTCTTTTGTTTTGGTACAGCGAGCACATGTACTGTTATATTCTTAAATGGTAAACAGCATTATATTCAAGTGGCCACGAACAGGTCTTTCAGTTTGAATGAAAAGAAATATGTGATGACCCAGTGCAGCTTCTAGAACGGGGTTTCTCTTACTTTTTCTGCACACGTTTTATGCTGAGCACCAAGATATGATGTCATATCCAAGTAACCCGCATCAGAAGGTCATTCAGTGCAGACAAAACTATGGACGTGCATGTCATAATGTAAATGCAATGGTTACAAGAGAGATCAGATGATCTCCCCAACTGGCCCATTGAGCTGTGGATAATCCAAGAGGTTAAAATTTGGAAAATATTCTTAGATAGATGCAAGGAAAACAATATCTTACAAGTCAGATTTTAATGGTGTTTGTTGTGTCCACTAGCTAATTAAATGAGTTGGATATACTTCTCCCCCCCCCCAAAAAAAATAAGCAATGTTAATAAGATTGTAAGCTTGTGAGCAGGGCTCTCTCCACCTAATGTATCGGTTTGTCTTACACTTTGAATATATGTATTGTATTAAACACTGCGTAAATTGTTGGTGCTATATAAATAAAAGAGAATGATGATGATAATAATAATAATAATTATAATAATAATAATATGTGTACAAAAATAAATGTTTTCCTTTGCAGAACTTACTGAGCAGTTTCCTCTTTTGACAGTTCTTTGATATTCTTTTTCGGTTGATGATCATCTAAGACTTTATCCCTGAAATTAAATTAAAAATAAGGAGAAAATAATTGAAAACATATAATGCTAAAATCCAGCACACTTAAAGTTACACAATATATATATATAATACAGTACTTTGCATCGATAAACAACAGCTGTATTGTTTAACCCCTTTGACAGTGACAGCATTTCATGCCTTTAAGTCTTGTACCTCAGTGTGCACCGCTACTGTCTGATCCCTGATGCTGTTCTGTGATTACATGATTGCTGTAATTAGCAAAACAGAACAATCGTAGTGTTTACCGATATATCAATGCATTAATAGGGAGACATTTATACATTATATATACAGTATTAGTTATAGATTAGTGAAGGGGGGGTTGGAAGTGAGAGAGAAGAGCACTGGGGAGAAGTAAAACTTCCCAATATATACTTAGCCCACCTTATATGTTAAATGTTATTCTTTATGTTAATAGAACTGTTCTGACCACAGTATATTATTGTGGTCTGTGCGGTTATCCCCTGGATTTCTTAATTTGTTTCTTTAATTGTTTTTTTATGCTTTAGATTAGGATTAATTAGTATGCACACTTTTCTGCAGCTACACTAGTTGTATGCAATTTATTATGAAAAAGGGGAAAATTAAAATATATTTTTCGTATTCAATAAAGGCTCAAAATATGGTTCATGAAGAAGCTGTTTTTTCTCTTAAAAAAGTATGACATTTATATGTGTACATTAAATAATAAAGAGGTTTTCAAGATAGAACAAACACAAAGGAAACATTTTTTTTTTGCAAGAAATGTAACCATAACCCTTTGATATTAAGGGATTCATATTTTACACGGCAAGGGTGGAAAAGCCAGGAGAAGAAATTTTCATTACAGAATCTCCTTGGATAGAAAATGCAGGCTTTTTCTCTGGAACGTCGAGTGGGACCAATTTGTTGCCGGTTAAGACTGTAACATATGCTTGCAACTGGGTGTTTATGCATATATAGTAAAGTATACTAAAGTAAGCAAGAAAATGTATTTAGATAAAATGGTACTTTATTACTGCAAAAAATCTGGCAGCACATAACACAATGTCACAAAGCAAGTACGAATATCAGACAGTAAAGGAAATATCTATATATTAATTAATATGTATATATAAATTTATATATATATTAATTAATATAATATTATAATATTAATTATATATATATATATAAAAATATATATATTATATATATATATATACAATATATATGTAATATGTACCTGGTTATAATAGATAGATAGATAGTTAGATAGATAGATAGATAGATAGATAGATAGATAGATAGATAGATAGATAGATAGATAGATAGATAGATAGATAGATGCACACAGAAAGCTATTTCAGTTGGTGTTAGTGTGTTTTTTTCTTTGTCATGTAGACAAACTGATGTACAGTGGCTTTTACCTGTTTGTTGTTTCTTCTATTGTACACACATAGCCAACAAGGCTAATCACCAGTACTGGAAGAGTTAAGTGTGCCGTGGCTTTCAGTTCAGCTTGGGTGAATTGTTTTGTGATTTTATCTGGATTTATATTAATTAAAATGAGTGAGCATGATTAAATAAGGTGTTCCTGCCTGCGAGCCACTTTTTTTTTTAACACATAACTATTGAGATGGTTACAAAGGGTGTAAAGATGTGGATTTTCAGTTCCCCCGAATCTTCGCTAGTACCGCGAGTGTATAAATGGGCTGCAATTCTTAAGAGTTTGATAGTTTTGTGCCAGGAATAAAAATTCTTTCCTGGAGAAGGTAAACTATCAAATTAATAAAACAACATGTAAATCCTATATGCACAACCTTATTAGGGTATGAGGGAACAGCTGTCAAATGTAATGAGATACTCCTTATGCCACAACACACTATAAACGGGAATAACTTTAGTTACGTCAGTATTTGACATCTTTATCCTGAATCATTTATTTGTTAATATGGCTCTTGGGATCATTATTTACCTAATTTATTTATTTTATAATCCAACAAACATTTCAACGTTTGGCATATCCTTCTGCATCGAAGTGATCATTTTGAGTGACAGATAATAAAATATCTCAATAAGAACTATATTTATCATTATTATTATTATTTTGCTTAAACTTCACTAGTCATTCTGTGATTGATTTATATTTACCGTTAGGCAATGTAGTAACAGATTATAAAATATTCTGCTAGTTTGGATATATTATTGTAAAATGCAGTCTACTTACTTGTAGGGTGAAGGTTTCTGCTGTACGAGGTTGGGAAACCCCAGGCCTTGTCGTGGCACAGTTGGTAAAGAGGTCATATTTGTCTAAACAGAAAGAAGGAAAAGTTTTATTTCAGCTGTTTTACCCAAAATAATCATTACACATTATAATATGCCTAATAATAATAGAGACGGAGCAAATCCTACTCATGAATATTTTTTCCCTATTCAGAAAGAAACATCAATTATTTACGACAATGGATTACTTTTTTATACAGATTTACTGTAAATAATGCTTAGGTAACCAAACAACCCGACGCTATACATAAAAATTGATTTCTGGAGCTTAATAAATAAAAATCAGATTGTCGTGCAAAATTACTATGTTTGGAATCTAATTTTGTGCTCTGTCAAGTATTGCATTTAAATAAATAGTTTTTCGTTTAAATCAGGGGAAGGGCAATAAAAATAGGTTCTGACGACGTGCAACAAAAGTAATCTGATTTAAAGATATTAAAAGTTATGACAATGTAGGTGGATATTATCGTATAGCAGTATGGCAAGAAAAAGCCATGTAAGTAAGGTTAAAATAAACTTCCAGGGGACTTCGCATCGGAATAGAGTATAGACTTTCTGAAAGTAAAATATATATTAGTTTGCAGATTGTATTGTTTTTAAGCTCAATTCAGGTTAGATTTAACAATACAACGTGCACTAAGATATGCTCGGGAAAAATACAAACAATATTTAACATAAATGACTATATCTCTGCAAATATTATTTAGTATGGACACATAAAGATGCTATTATTACAAGGGTTTGATTCATTAATTTCATACTAAAAAAATGAAATCTGAGCAACCTGTTATAAAAAGAAATAGTACTTGAGGCTTAATCCATCTAAGTACATTGAAATCTCGTATGGAGGATAGCATTGTGTAAAAAATGTGTGTCATTTTTCAATTAATTGAGTGAAAAGGTTTTTCTGTGTAAAAGACATAAAATAAATGTCTAAATATTAGGATATTTTTTTTAGAAAGGCATGACATACAGGGATATAAATAGAATTAATATTTTAGAGCTTCTTGATCCAAGGAGAAATCAGATTGCCTTTTGGAGTCAAGAAGGAATTTTTCCTCCGGATGGCAGAATTCTTTTTTTTTTTTTGCCTTCTTTTAGATCAAGAGTAGGAAGGTTAGGTAGAAGGGTTGAACTTGATGGCCTTGAGTATTTTTCAACCTTATATACTATGTAACTACGTAACTATGATTATCAGCCTTTACATATGGTCTGTTCTGTGGTCGTAAGACAGACGCCTGAGATGTAGCAGGTTTCTGTTGGATCTTTCTTTGGTGCAAAAAAATGTTATGATGTAAGATCGAGCACATTTACGAATATATACATTTTGGCATAAGTACGGCAATCACAAAACAAAATCCGCAAATCGGTTTACACATTGGTACAATTGCAATTTTGAACAATTTTTCCCCATTAAAAACTTTTGGCTCTTAACACCATCCTTAACATCTGTGGGCCTACTTATCATGAACACAATTGAGTTGATTATTCTACTACAAATGATACACTTGATTTTTATTTCACATTTTATTTACTTTTTTTTTAAAGAAATTCTTGATTGTGTCTATAGAATGTTAAAGTATAATATGATAAAATAATATAACAAAGGAAGCAGTCATTTTAATTTATTTTGTGTGATGAGGCAGTTGTATACCACATATGCTGAGCAAAAAAAAAGATTCTCACAAAGTGCAATAGTTTAACATTATGTTGGATGGAAATAAATCACTGAGGTGTCTGCTGGTAAGATAAAACTATACATTTCAAAATGAGTTAAATGTTTTTGGGCAATATCACGTCTATCATATAAGAATTTATTAAAGTTCACAAACCGCAACACCATGCAAACCAAATTAAATCAACTTTGTTGTCGTTCTACCTGGCGAAAGAGTTACATCAGTGGGGTACAACTAGTACCTGTGAATGGGGAACCAGTAAGCAGGGGGTGCTCAGCATCCCTGATCTGTTATGGTCCCCCTCATTGGCCCGGTCCCCGGGACAGGACATTGGTCCCTTGCAGGCTTTGGTGTCCCCTTTATGGAGTGGCACTGTTTAGAGCTTTAGGTCATGTTGCAAGCACGGAGTAGGAGAAGCATGACGTGGGATGAGGCAGAGGGACCCTGACTTTAGGTTTGATGGCAGCCGTGTACTGATGTCAAAGATGGCAACGTCAGTTGACTGATAGGGTGACCACATCGGCCATGTTTTCCGACACATATAAGTTTTACCTATTGATGACCAGCCCAGGTGCCCTGCAGTATGGGGGATGTATAGACTCATGGAAGGGAACCAATTATATATCACCTATACTTCAGGCATCTGGGCTAGTCAGCAATATGTAAAAATCATATCTGTCCTGGAAAACATGGCGGATGTGGTCACCCTATTGACTGATATTACACACCATAACCAAACATGCATTGGATTTTTTCTAAATCAACTCATCTAAGGAAAACTTGCTCCACATATTTGAAATAACCATTAAGTAACCATTTAAAATAATTTGTCCAAAACAACGTGCGTTTCATTATTGTTTTTAAACATATATATGCATATAAACACACATCATAAACTTCATAAGCCACGATGTAAAAAATAGTTAATATTACTATTGCTGTATTAATATTACTGGGAAAGTTATTGTCTATTTAAAACTAATTGGTGACATTATATGGAGATGGTGCTCTATAAAATAAATGTAATGTTGGTCATCACACTCATAGACATAGAAAGGCAGCTATTTAGTAATAAACAAGTTCATGCACATGACTACATGTACTTATCTTAAGACATATACAGAAATAGGTATTTGTGTCATTCTCACATACCAGCTCTCAGACACACTTACACTGCCCACTGTAGGGTGACGGGCCTGTGATTTATTTCTTAGTATGTCGGTTAAGCACCATATATTGTGCGATAATAATACCAGATAATAGTACACGTCACACACCGTCAAAGGCCCAGCTCTCCCGGTCCCAGTCCTGGATGAGTCCAATGTTGTGTCGTTCACACTTACAGCACTAGGACGCGGCTCGGTTGCCAGGACAACATCCAACGCGCCTCTCATAAGCCGCCTTAGGAATCTGACCAATCAGAGCGCAGCGGCCGATCCATTCTCTAGTCGTCACAGACATGGTGCCTTCCCGTCATGCACCACCACGAGCACGGTGTTAGGGCTAATCTGTGAGTTCGGGAGACGCGGGAAGCGGATAGAGGAGACGGTTACTGTGTGTTAATGGGAAGACTCGTAATAAATTGCATAGTAATAGGCTTTCCACCGTAATGGAGGACGGTCTCCGCTGCTCAACTTTTGCTTTATGGAGGACAGATTAACAAAGCAGTAGCGCTTAATGTCGGGATGCTGTTGGGACCGTTAGTATAAATGCAGTATGTGTGGAAGTACTGGCAAAAAAAGGCGAGGGACACCACAAAATATACTGGTTTAATGGACAGAGTTCCCAAAATATTTGTCAGCAAATGTGAATTTTTTATTTACATCACTTTCATCACAGAAAACCATGTTCAAATGATGGCAGCCGTAGTAAACGCTGCCCTGGCCCATTTATATTAATAAACACACTTCACATATGCAAAATTTACTTTTCATAATTAGAAACAGGGTCCAAATCACTCAATATCGCTGTGTCAGCACTGTAATTGGGAAGGTTATTTCTTTATTTAATGTGTAATTGTTTTATATAGCGCCATCATATTACATAGCGCTGCACAATGGGTAAACAGGACATCAGGTGAGGAGGGCCCTGCTCAAACGAGTTTATAATCAACAGGGAGTTAAGGTGTATTACGCAACAGGTAAAAGTGCCGTTGCTGGGGATGGAGCAGCCACACTAGTATCAAAATTACAGGAGAGGGACGTGGCAAGGTGTGCTGAAGGAAGGGGTTTATGTGTAAGTTTGTGGGGAAAAACTGTTGTGCGCACAATTTTTGGACGTGTGCGCTCTCTTAAAAAGCTATGTGCGCTCTCTTAAAAAGCTATGTGCGCTCTCTTAAAAAGCTATGTGCGCACGCACAAGCGCACAGCTTAGAGGGAAAACTGGTAGCGGCCCTTAGTTTTCAGTGATGTTTTGAAAGACAGAAGGCAGGGGAGACAATAGGCAGACAGAGATCATTCCAGAGGATATGAGTAGCCTGTGTGTGCACCTTTTTTTCACTCAATATATATATGTATATATATATATATATACATACATACACATGTTTTCATATTTTAGCTCACCTGCCTAGAACTTTTGCACAGCACTGTATATGGCTAAGGATGAAGCAGTCAGTGAATAGATTTGTACATTAACATTTAGCGATGTATGTATAGTATTACCTCTGGCAATTGATTAGCTGCTGAACTATGATAAACTCAATAAATATATATATATATATATATATATATATATATATATATATATATATATATAGATAGATAGAAATATAGATCATTTACACCGTCTATTAAGTATTGTGTCTTTGGCACATAGAATAAATATAAAATAAATGTAAGTTTATTTATCTCTCCAACAAATTAAAATCCATCTCCATTGATCTATGCCTATCCATAACTGCGAAAGACTGCATGTATACAGTCGGCATCTCAGGTGAGGGGTGAGGATTGTTTGTGTATGTATCTGTTGATTTTTTTTCTTGGTAAGATCTAAAGGATTTCGTAGTGAAGATTGGCAAGGTCAGTGTAAAATACATGAAATACTGAATGAAACTTTCAAAGCTGGGAAGGATGTGCCCTGAAGTCTGCATTTTTGTTTTCATATCTACTGCTCATCATATAATACCCTACAGCTGTAACTCCGGTGGGGAAATTTTAAACCAACATTGCACAGGTAAAATTAAAAGTCAATATGTTAGAATAATATAGGTCAACACATCGTTCTTAGAGATATATGTTAATTATTTTTTAGAGTCTTAAATACTGCTGTCCACAAAACAAATATTGTATTTGTCATTGAATGGAACATTAAAATATCTTGCTATAATATTTTTTCTTATTATAATTGTATATAAATTGTTTATAGTGCTATAGGCACTTCAAAAATGCTCACTTATGTTATGTTATATTTTTCTGTTTTGCATACATGTCTGAGTTCTAATTAAATGTGTAAGCAACATATTCAGTTTGATAAAAGTTTAAGAGTAACAGCAAAAAAAGAAATTCTGAGTAAGTAAAGAAAATGGGAGCGATAGGACAAAGCACATTAAATAGCTTATTTTAATTAAGTTCTGCTGCACCGAAAAACCCTCTATTTGCTTTTGAAATGCTGCCCAGAAAAGTTTGTTAATAACCACTGTGATGCTCTTACCTATTTATTATGTCAATGAAATGGTTAAATTATTAATTTTAAGTGTATTTAGACTCCTCTGTAGATGTGCTGAGTGTTTTATCTCGTAACAATCAGTTAAATGAGTTAAGAGCTGTCTACAAATTTCTACACATGTTTCTTAATCGAAAAATGATGAAAATGAAATTTATCGTGCACTAATTTTGTACAGACCCCATTGAGTTGATGAAGCGCAAATGTTTTCGTTGGCTGTGATTGTAGCATCTATGATCAAGAATCTGAAACCAGACAGCTCTCTAAATCACAAACCATGCATTATTAGCCTCCGATGATAAAGGCTTAGATGAATCGTTGGATCTGGTTCATTGTTTCCTCCTCGTAGTGCTTGGATCTCTGCCATTTGGAGTTTTCAAAAGCAAGTCCAAACCAAGCTTAGATTGTTGCCTTACTTGGCAAACCAAATAAATATATTGCAGAGTTTGAAGATGGCTTTGCTACACAAGATAATCAAAAGAATTGTCACAATTACCCTATAATACTGAAAGCCAATGTACCTATAATACAAATATATATATTAATCAATGCTCATTATTTACGTCACTAGAGGAAAGTGCTTGCTTTGTGGGTAAAACCATATTTCATACCAGGAAATGTCCCTAAAAAATGTTTGTTTTAAAAGCTAATGTATCTCATCCATAATGAAGAATTAGTGATCAGAAATCAGACATTTAGTAATTTCAATCACCAGTAATTAGTGTATATGTGTAGAAGAGTGCATGGTATCCTATTTATCAATTTTATAATACACTGCTCAAAATAATAAAGGGAACACTTAAACAACACAATGTAACGCGAAGTCAATCACACTTTTGTAAAATCACACTGTCCACTCAGGAAGCAACACTGATGGACAATCAATTTCACATGCTGTTGTGCAAATGGAACAGACAACAGGTGGAAATTATAGGCAATTCGCAAGACACCCCCAATAAAGGAGTGGTTCTGCAGGTGGTGACCACAGACCACTTCTCAGTTCCTATGCTTCCTGACTGATGTTTTGGTCACTTGAATGCTGGCGGTGCTTTCACTCTAGTGGTAGCATGAGATGGAGTCTACAACCCACACAAGTGGCTCAGGTAGTGCAGCTCATCCAGGATGGCACATCAATGCGAGCTGTGACAAGAAGGTTTGCTGTGTCTGTCAGCGTAGTGTCCAGAGCATGGAGGCACTACCAGGAGGCCGTAGGAGGGCAACAACCCAGCATCAGGACCGCTACCTCCGCCTTTGTGCAAGGAGGACCACTGCCAGAACCCTGCAGAATGACCTCCAGCAGGCCACAAATGTGCATGTGTCCACTCAAACGGTCAGAAACAGACTCCATGAGGGTGGTATGAGGGCCCGACGTCCACAGGTGGGGGTTGTGCTTACAGCCCAACACTGCAGGATGTTTGGCATTAGCCAGAGAAAACCAGGATTGGCATATTCGCCACTGGTGCCCTGTGCTCTTCACAGATAAAAGCAGGTTCACACTGAGCACATGTGACAGACGTGACAGAGTCTGGAGACGCCGTGGAGAACGTTCTGCCGTCTGCAACATCCTCCAGCATGACCGGTTTGGTGGTGGGTCAGTAATGGTATGGGGTGGCATTTCTTTGGGGGGGGGGGGCGCACAGCCCTCCATGTGCTTGCCAGAGGTAGCCTGCCTGCCATTAGGTACTGAGATGAGATCCTCAGACCCCTTGTGAGACCATATGCTGGTGCTGTTGGCCCTGGGTTCCTCCTAATGCAAGACAATGCTAGACCTCATGTGGCTGGATTGTGTCAGCATTTCCTGCAAGAGGAAGGCATTGATGCTATGGACTGGCCCACCAGTTCCCCAGACCTGAATCCGATTGAGCACATCTGGGACATCATGTCTCGCTCCATCCACCAACGCCACGTTGTACCACAGACTGTCCAAGAGTTGGCGGATGCTTTAGTCCAAGTCCGGGAGGACATCCCTCAGGAGACCATCTGCAACCTCATCAGGAGCATGCCCAGGCATTGTAGGGAGGTCATACGGGCACGTGGAGGCCACACACACTACTGAGCCTCATTGTGACTTGTTTTAAGGACATAACATCAAAGTTGAATCAGCCTGTAGTGTGGTTTTCCATTTTGATTTTGAGTATGACTCCATATCCAGACCTCCATGGGTTGATAAATTTGATTTCCGTTGAGAATTTTTGTGTGATGTTGTTGTCAGCAAATTCAACTATGTAAAGACGAAAGTATGTCATACGATTAGTTCATTCATTCAGATCTAGGATGTGTAATCTTAGTGTTCCCTTTAATTTTTGGAGCAGTGTATAATAATATACCTATTATATGCCAGTAAGTATTTATTCAATATCTTATATCTAGTGCATAATCATCCATCACCCCCATACTTAACCCCTTAAGGATCGGGCTCATTTTTCGTTTTGTACCCTGTGGGACCGAGGCTGTTTTGACACTTTTGTGGTGCTTGTGTTCAGCTGTAATTTTCTCCTCACCCATTTAGTGTACCCACATAAGTTATATATTGTTTTTTTTCAGGACAAGATGGGCTTTCTTCAGATACCATTATTTTGATCGCATCATCTTATTTACTATATAAAAAATAAAAAAAACATGGTGAAAAATTGAAAAAAAACATTTTATGACTTTTATTTGAAAAATCTTTTACTCACCTAAAAAAGCAAGTAAAAAAACTAGCTAAATAGATTGTACTACTTGTTCTGAGTTTAGAAATACTCAATGTTTTTATGTTTTTTTTGCTGTTTTTTGTAAGTTATAGGGCAATAAGTACAAGCAGCGTTTTATGATTTCCAAATCTTTTTTTTAACAAATCTGGTCAGTCTGCCTCCATCTCCTCTTTGGAACATCTTTGAAGCCGGTTAACTCAATTTAACCCATTCAAACCATATATTTTTGAAAACTAGACACCCCAGGGTATTCCAAATGCTGTTATTTTAACCCTTTCCATGCACCAATTATACAACTACACTTTGCCAGACTTTGTAATAGTATATTTTTTAATTTTTTTCCCACACAAATTGTACTTTAGTTATAGATATACAGGTTCTGGTATATGCCACTGTCTAACAACACCCCAATATGTGTTCAGGAACATCTCCTGAGTACAGCGATACCCCACATGCATGGGCTTGTCAGATTGGCTGGTAAAAGGCTACTTTTGGGGCATGCGTAATTCAGGTGGTCATTTGGTCATTCTGCCTCCATCTCCTCTTTGGAATATCTTTGAAGCCGGTTAACTCAATTTAACCCATTTAAACCATATATTTTTGAAAACTAGACACCCCAGGGTATTCCAAATGCTGTTATTTTAACCCTTTCCATGCACCAATTATACAACTACACTTTGTCAAACTTTGTAATAGTAATAGCTATACAGGTTCTGGTATATGTCACTGTCAAACAACACCCCAATGTGTGTTCAGGAACATCTCCTGAGTGCAGTGATACCCGACATGCATGGATTTGTCATGTTGTTTGAGATTTAAAATGCCACATTTGGGAAGTGCGCTTTTTTGTCCATTTTGGAAAGTCTGTACCTATGCCCTATCTTTGAGCTCAGCCACTCCAATTTACCATTGGATTTTGCCATTTTTTTTTATATTAGACACCCCTTGGGTATTTGAAGTGCTTTTATTTTAACTCTTTGTTGAGATTTTTGAGAAATTTTAGCACTTGCTCAAAATAATAAACTTAATTTTTTTTATTTCAATTTTGAATACTTTTTTTTTTTATTTTTTTTATATTTTTTTTTTGAATATTTTACTAATCACATTGTGATTAGAAAGCTGGGCTCCATTGACTTGCATGGTTGAATGCAGTACCTGTATTCAACCTGCAAGTGGAGCCAGAGTTCTCTAGAGGGTCTGGAGACCATCTAGTGAACTTTTAAAACTTGTTTGTTTCTTTTACAGGGCGGCCACCATCTTGCTGATGGCGAAGAACACCGGCAGCTGCGGCTGTGACCGCTCTCCGGAGCGGTCACAGCCCACCCAGAGGTAAGTGTTTGGTGTCGCTGGATGCCTCCTGATCGAGGCATTCCAGCGACACCATTTAAGTTTAGGAGGCGATCGTTGATCGCCTCCTAAACGCTCTCGGCCTTGCTGAACCGTTGATCACCGTTGATCTAAGCTTATTTAACTTTTTGACGGTTCAGGACCGTCAAAGGTCATTTAGGGACCTTTATGTCATGACGGTCCTGAACCGGCAAAGGTCGCGAAGGGGTTAAAGCATTGTAAAGCTCTGAATGCAAAATAAACCCAGGTAATAACAAGTTGTACTATGGGAGCAGGAAATAATAGCTGACATTCAGACTAGTTACTGTACAAGGTTAAGAAAGCAAACAAAAAAGCTTTTCTTTATTCAGTCAATAGACCTAACAATCGCTTTGCCTGTGTCTGTGTTATCTAGTGACCGCCTCTAGACATTAAGGATACAGCAAGTGACTTATTGTTCATTCCATTATGTATATAAGCTGATTTTTTTCCTAAATGCAGAAACTTTAAAAATGTCAGAAAAATTCAACAAAAACCCATAAAGGGTAATATTCTGTAAATATCAATCTTGTTGGAGGAACAGTGCACATTGCACAATGATGCACATTGATTTTATATATTTCTGGTAGAAATGATGCTGGACAGAGAGTACATGTCACTTTGGGGGTAAATTAATCGAATCTGAATAATTGATTGAATTTTTGTGGGGGGGTTTTGCATACAAAGTCGTTATACCGTCACTAAAATAAATATTGAAGAAATCCACTTGAGTGGAAAACGTTTCTAGGGTCGAACACTGCAAAGTAATCTGTGGTATGTCATTTGCACATACGCTTAAGATTCAGTTTTATCCTCTCATGAACTAGCTTGTGGACAAAAAGGTCTTTAAAAAAACCCAGAAATGTGCCACTTAGGAACTAGAAAAAGCCACTTGCCGTGTGAGACAGAAAAGCTGCTTCATCTGATGGCACCCTCAGGCCAGTGACATGAAATTTGCCTAGAGCAACTTGGGCTACTGTTGGGAAGGAAAGTTGTAGAATTAAAGTGAGAACAAGTATGTATTCATTGGTACAAAGGATTAAAGGAAAGCAGGTGGATGATTAAAGATCCAACCAGAGTATGTTACAACAGGATATCTTTGTATCTCAAGCATGAATTCGGTAAAACATAACTGCGTGCTTATATAATGATTACATTATGGATATTTTCAGTGTATGGTATCTTTGTAAAATATCTCAGGTTTGTACTGGCCACATGCTGCAATGCTCATTAAAAAGATAATTTAGAGTAACATTTTGATCCTGAAATGTAAAAAACATTTTAAATTAAAGGGGTACGGACATGTAAATGGAGTAAATGTGTTTGTATTCTTTGATTGCGTTTAAAAAAAAAAAAAATACTTCAATAGAAAGTTGAATCCGTACTCAAGTGGGTGAAGTTATTATGCAACGTTAGGCGTTTCCTGCATCTCATTATTTGATGTACACATCATCTGCTTTTCTAAACACAATAATTAATAAAATTATAAAATTACCGATCGCTTCCTAAGCTGTTTTAGCCGGCCACCTCCACGATTTGATGATCGGTGCAGCGGTGGCCATTTTTTTGTGAGGAAGGCTTTCCTCCCCAGATCCATGGTCAGCCTCACTGTTTAACAGCGGTCCGTACATGTACGGGCTTTGTCGTTAATTGGTTAATGTCAATTTAAGAAAACTACATTGCTATTTCTCAAAGGCCTCGTTGTGACAGCACATATAAATGAAAAATATCCACACCTAAAACGTAATACATTTTTGTTAGTTTGTCCTACCTGTAAATATACACATGTTAAAGAATAACATGATTACCGACACTTTTATGTATTTTTAGTTTCTAAATTCAATATATAATCCCTACCTCCCCTCCTTTCATTGGCACCTTAGTCAGGTGAGGACTCCATCAGACCCTTGCCCTCAAGGTTAATCATATACGCACTGGCACACATTTACGCCCACGCTTACACAATCATGACAACACACATGCTAACACGCATACATATGCTCTTACTCTAACATACATACACGCATTCTTACTCCCTCACTCACCCCCTTACCTCACGTGTTCAACAGTTGTCATTTATTGAAATTCAACTAATCAACCCAGGGCAATAATAACAAAAAACAGGACCAGCTATTTCTTTGTAGATATGGCCAATTCAACTTATTATGCAAAAGGGTTAGCTATTTATAGGTTTTGTTCTGAAAGCACTGTATCACTGGGGCATAAATAAAACTGAAAGGTACATATCAAACAAAGTGGTGGTATTCCTAGAAGAATGAACAATGGAATGCTAATACCAGGAGATACTAGTTACTCAAATATCAACATTAAAAACAATTGATTTGTATTAAAGATCGAAAGTATACATTTGAGCCCAGTGTTATTTAATTATTTGCTTGACTTTGCTCTTCAGTATATATAAATTGTATCTAATTTTAATGAAATCAATATTAAGTATATAACACTAACAATGAAATTCTGACTGTGATATAATTCTAAATATTGCATAGCAGTACCCAGAGATTTCTGTGGGGAGCCTAATATGGCGTGGACTTTGATACGTCTCCTGTGTATATTTCTGCTGTTGCTCTAGGGGAGCTTTATCTATTCTAGTCTCGGTAGAAACCATCAAGTTTGCTTTAGCCCAAGGCAATAGATTATTAATCTTCAAGCGTCACAGATATATACAATGACTAACTTTTAGCTTAATGTCAGGGTTTTTTTTTATTAAAGTATTTCTAATCTTTGTACTGTTCTTTACATGTTCTACAATCTATAAGTGCTACTTTTGTATATGAATAAACACATGCACTGAATCTAATAGGTCTTTTAACCCCTTCAGTCCCAGGGGTTTTTGGTACCCGGAGCAATTTTGCCATTTTTGCGGTATGTCGGTTCAGCGGCTATTCTCTTTTCCCGTGAATAGTGTACCTAAGTAAACTATGTATTGTTTTTTTTCAAGGAGAGATAGAGCTTTCTTTTGATACCATAGTTAGATGATGGAAAATCCCCTCCAAGATTATCAATTCAGGTGTCCTGATTTCAGAAATACCTAATTTATATAGATTTTCTATACTTTCCCAGCACTTATAGGGAATATACTATAAGGTGTACATTATTCGTAGAATTTTTATGCTTATGGCTTAATAGGTTTGTGCAGGGCTCGACAAATCCCAGGCGCCAGGTCGCCATGGCGACAGAGAATTTTGTCCTGGCGCCTAGGTTTTGTCAGCCTCTTACATCCAGAAAAGATTGTGGATGTAAGAGGCTGAGTCACCACACGGGGGCGCTGATGCTTCTGTCTGCCCAGGAGTCTGGGCAGACAGTACAGCCACTCAGAGCCCGCCCCCGAGCCTGAGATCACTCCCACGGAGTGAGCCTGTAGGCTGAAAACGCGGCTGCTGTAAAACCAGCAATCGTGTTTTCAGCTGCCACAGGCAGCTTCAGGGAAGGGGGTTGTGTGTTGATTGGGTCCCCACACAAGTGTGGGGACCTGACCCAACACCCCCCAGCTGCCTGATCGCTCCATGAGAGCGACAGTGCAGCGTTAACCCCTTCAGTGCCGCGATCGCGGCATTTAGGGGTTAATTCCCGTTTTGTACGGGGCTCTGCTGCTGGTGGTCTGCCTGGAAGCCCAGGCAGACCAGCAACAGCAAAAACGAGCCCCCACAAGCCCTTTGATGATTCCTGTAGGCATGGAAGCCTACAGCAGTCATCAGAGACACCCCCCCCCTACAATGGCTGGTCTATAGACCAGCAATTGAGTCCCAGCTGCCAGAGGCAGCTTCAGGGACAGGGGGAGAGGGTTCTTTGGTCTCCACATGAGTGTGGAGACCAGCCCCAACACCCCCCTGCTGTCTGATCGCTCCATGAGAGCGACAGTGCAGCGTTAACCCCTTCAATGCCACAATTGTGTATGACACATTCGTGACATTGCAGGGGTTAACATTTGTCCCCACAAGCTTGTGGGGACTAAATATCAATCAATGCTGTGCTCCAATGGAACATCAGCATAGAAAGAGTTAAAAAAAAAAATAAATTAAAAAATGTATTAAAAAAAAAACAGCACTGACCTGAAAGTCCAGGGTGCTTCCAGGTCAAGCGCTGTGAGTTTAGTAAGGGGCTGATGATGATCAGATCACTCCTGACCAAGTGTTAGTTTAAAAAAATCCTGGCTCCTAACTTTTTTACCTGGCGCCTAGATTCCCAACAAATTTGTCAAGCCCTGGGTTTGTGAACGGGGGCAGGAGTGTTATACTGTTTAGATGTTGTGTTAGGGCAATAGGATGTATGTTTTTCTTATTTTTTTTTATCTTTTTTATATATTTTAAAAAAAAATTGAATTTTTTGGTATTTTTTTAAAAAAAAAATGGTTAGAGGTCCTATTAGAGGACCTCTTGAACATGTTATCAATATCAGTGATGTCACAGTGACATCACTTAGCTCACCTTATTGTTTTTTTATTCCTATTTATTGTATTTTAGTGATTTATTTATTTTAAATCACTAATCATTTTTTCTTCGTTTTGTGTTTCAGCATGCGATCCCCCTGCACTGATCACACTGTGATCTCTAATCAAGTCCCCACACTTGCAGGGCCGGCCCTATAATGGGCCCTATACTTTAGAAGGGGCGGCACTTTGCCGCCCCAAGCGCTTTTTTTTGGTTTTTTTTTTGAAGCGGAGGAGTGAGAGAGGGGCACCGAGTGGTTTTCGCTTACCCGCTCGGCGCCCCTCTCTCTCTCTCCTCTGCGGCGAGTCTCCCTGTTCGGTCCCGGTGCCGGCTTGTAATGCAGAGCGCCGGAAGTGACGTCGATTTCCGGCGCTCAGCATTACAAGCCGGCACCGTGGCAGAGCAGGGAGACTCGCCGCAGGACTGTTTAAAGTTAAGTACCGGGGGGGGGATCGTAGATTATGGCGTCGGCGAAGTTTAAAATACTGCCCCCCCGGCGGGGGGGGGGGGGGCGGCGTTTTAAACTTCGCCCCAGGCGGCGTTAAGTTTTCGGCCGGCCCTGCACACTTGCATAGAGATCACAGTGTCTGTGCCTCATCGGAGTGATTGGATATCCCAGCAGGGTCTGGACAGACCCTGCAGAGGATATCCTGTCCTCTGATGACCTTCCGGGTGACGTCAGCAGTGACGCGACCCGGAAAGAAATGCCCGATCACGTTCGTGCCGGAAGCTGTTACATGAGATAGGGCAGCAGAAAGCCAGCGATGCTGGCTTCTGCTGTCGGGGGGGGGGGGGTCCAGGCTGTCAAGCAGCCTGGTCTCCTGTGTAGCGGCAGGGATGTGTCCCTGCCGCTGCAAGAAGGGCAAGATGTACCAGTACGTTCATAGGGGATTCTTGGGATGCGTTTTGGATGTACTGGTACGTCCATAGGGGACTGAAGGGGTTAAAAAGGAAAATTTTGATATTTTAACTTTATTATGACCACGTAACTAAGCATTTTAACTTGCGGAAGAAATAACAAGTTTAGCCTAGTTAGTCAGCAGCTTTTTACAATCTCTTCTATACTGTAACTGTATTGGGGAAAACTATTCATACGCTATTATGAAATGCTATTTGCATTCTGTGCTGGTAGGAAGAACAGTTTATTTTACTATCCCCTCTCACAATGACAATTCAATAAAGTGCCACTCAGGCACTTAGCCAGCTGCCATCATCTGATGTCAATGGGAAGGAAAAAATGGCTGTCGCTGTCTTTCTACTATCTCAACAGAATTACTCTGTGCTTTGTGTGTACAAGCGCACAGTGCTGCATTTCTCATTCACACCAGGGATGATCACTGGAGCTGGGAGTGGAGCATTGAAACCATAGCCTGCATCTACAAAGTGAAGGGACCCGCGCACAACCATTGTTATTTTCCATAGAAGCAACATGCTTTAGTAGGCTTAAGCGTAGTGGGCTGCGAACATATATCTAAAACGGCTAGCTAAAATATTATGAATTTACCACCTTTGTAACTAAACCAAGTATTTGAAACATTATTCCTAATACTGGTGAATATACAAACCCAGAAATAATTATTTTATCATGTAAAATGTTGCATAATTCATAATTATTACACACAGCACAGAATTGTCATATGACAAGCAAATGCCAATAGGTGGAAACTGAGGAAGTGTTTTAAACGTTTGTGTTTTTGTTATTAAATCTTCATTTTATTGCTGAGGTTTATTTGCTTATTTGCATACCAGAGTGCAGTTGATGTTTTGACCAAGTGGAACAGCACCTTTAAACGGAATTCACTCCCTTCTGTTATTGGATTTTTGGCCTGGCATTCTGGAAAGGACTGGTTTGTATGCACATAAACTCCTCAAAGTTCTTTAAGAACCTCTGTTAGATTACCTTTAATATGTAATTTAATATAACTATACTTTGAGTACTTCATTCATGGAGCCAAATGCTTGATGGAAATAATCGATATAGAAAACATATAGATACGATGAAGACAGTTATTTAATTTTATACGTATTCTATAGCATCATCCCTTCACCTGTATGGCATTGGTCTATAGGGATCTTCTAGGAAATGTTCCATACATCAGACATACTAATCGAATCGCTATAATTAGTGCTTTAAAAAAAAAAAAAAGAGACAAATTACCGTATTTGCTCGATTGTAAGACAAGGTTTTTTCCAGCTCTGAAAAATACCCCTCGTCTTATTATCTGGGTCGTCTCCTAATCAGACCTCAAATAGGTCTGACTATGAGACTAAGATCCAGATCCCCCGCAGCGAAGCAGGGGACCTGGATCCTCCTGTGTTATGCCCCCCCCCCCCAACTTAACGGTGCTTCTGAGTCCCCGGCGCTTAGTCCGGGCAGTGTGTAGAGCTCTACGCGATTCGCGTAGACCTTCCCCGGCTGTCAGAGTTCCCTGGCCGCCCCGGTACGGGGAACTCTGATCTCTGACAGCCGGGGAAGGTCTGCGCGAAGGACGCAGACAACCCCCGCTGCTAACCGCACCTCCTCCTGGCTGCAGCGGACGTTGTCTACGTGAAACGTGTAGAGCGCTACACGCTGCCCGGGCTACGCACCGGGGACTCAGAAACACCGGTAAGTTTGGAGGAGGGAGGGGGAGGGAGTGTTAAATGGGGGGCATAAGGCATTTCTGTAGTGCTCTATGAAATGCCTTTTAACCCCCTTAATGCCACTCTGCCTCCAGAAATGCCTTATACCTCCCTATAGCCACTCTGCCCCATAATATGCCTTTTAACCCCCTAAATGCCAGAGTGGCATATAGGGGTATGAGGCAATTCTGGAGGTAGAGTGGCGCATAGGGGGTCAAAAGGCATATCATCGGGCACAGTGGCATTTAGAGGGTTAAAAGGCATATCATGGGGCACAGTGGCATATAGGGGGTATAAGGCATTTCTGGGGCAGAGTGGCAAGCCGGGGGCAGATGTGCATAACTGGGCGGGCAGGTTGAAAAAAAAAAAAGAAATAAAAACAAAATATTTTTCTCAATCATAGCTTTTATTAAAAAAAAATGTTTACATAGTTTACATGAATTAACATTTACTGGTTAAACTTTTTTCCTATAGGGTCGTCTTATATTCAAGCTTTTTTTTTCATAAATTCATATTCGGATTTTGGGAGGTCGTCTTATAATGAAGCAAATACGGTAACTCTCAAAGTTTGCTAAAAATTAAAGTTTGCAAGTGACCCTTTCTTTTTAATAGTCATGAATATATTGATGTCTTTTTCACATTAATAATGCAACGTTCTGAACCAACTGGCATTGCCTTCACTGTAATTAAATTGATTCCTGCTTATGCTAGAAGCTCCCACTCCTTGATTGTATTGCAAGCAGTAGTGCAAGTGAAATTGAGAACAATATTGGGTTTATTGAAATAGTGGATCACTATTCATTATGAAGGCTAATACCCAATGAGCAACTCCTGCAATAAGTGCTTTGTTGGACATGCACAATGTATAATGTGAGTGACATTTCTTTATAGTCATCATATCAGTTGAGCTATGCATTATGCAGAGTCAGATTGGGTTTTCTTGCTGGAGAAGCTCACTGGGGATGGCTTTTCATGAAAACAAATTTGCTCAGTCTCTCTGACTTTAGTCAGTAAATGTCATTTTTAAAAAAATAATTTTTTTCAGATTTTTGCCTATTCCTTACAATCAGAAGAGATTATAGTATTATAAATAAGTACTTAAAGTAATGACTGCTTTTGATTACGCACGGGTGTGCGAAACGTGGCAAGCATGAGGTCTGGTCCTGCTGGTTGAGGATGTTGGCTTTTGCTGTCCAAAGACAGGAATGAAGTTTTATTTATCTGCACTCAGATCTTTCCTCAGCGTGTACAGAAAGCAAACAAAGATCTATATAACAATTACAAATAATCGTGATAGTTTGATATCCTTGTCTGTACAGGAAAGGCCCTAATTTAGTATTTTCGGCTGCTATGAATTAGGTGTAGGGATCATTTCACTAAGTGGCCTTCATTGGGGTTTTATTTTTTTTAAATAAAACACTTTCTTTTCCACTTTTCCTGATACTAGAAATATGTTCCTGATACTAGAAATATGTTGATCATAGAATTGCCAATCCATCAAGCTGACATTTTACTGTGTGCATTATACTAGAGATCAGTGTAAGATAGGCAGGCATTTCCCTGTAGACTAAATGTTCTTGTGCATTAATGGCTGTATGAGGTACATCCAGATCTCATTTGCCTAGGGCAAATCATGCACAAAGAGAGTTGTACACAAAAAGAAGGAAAGATAGGTACGAGCATATGATAAAAAAATAAAACGGGATTAGTCTTTACCAATTAGCAAAAATAAAATGTTTTGATAAAAATATCACTAAAATTCAGTGTCCTTCAATAAAATCATAGGGCACTGGAATTCGTTCATCCAATCACAGTTAGGTGACAATAACTCCTTAGCGATAACATTGTTCCTTTTGTCATGTGGCACGCCATAGTGCTGTAGTGTCTGCTTCTGCCTATTGATTTATATTAGGAATTAGCAATAACCTATCTTAAAATAGGTAAGCAGTCTTATTTTATCTTAAAAAGACAGTCTGCTGACCCCCTATGACCTCAACAAACATTAATGTATATTTAAATATTTACCAAGTCTTTTAATATGCATTTTAGACTTTAACCCCTTAAGGACAATGGGCGGCCCATAAACCCATTAAAAACAATGCATTTTGAGCCCGCACATGTACGGGCTTTGTCATTAAGGGGTTAATAAAAAAAAAAAAAAAAACAACACATGCTCTATGATCCCCTCTGGTTATGATGTCTTGACATACAGAAGTGCCCCCTCCCCCGCTACAATAAATTAGAAATCTTGCTCTTGTGATCACTTGAGCTCACTAGATGTGGGTTCCTCACTCTTGTACTGTCCTGAAAAGGAGATGTGTTCAACCAAACTGCGACACACTGGAGCTTAGGGGTGGGAAACGTGGTAAATGTATAGAGTGGATTCTGAAGAGTCCTTCTATGTATTTTCACGTGTGTTCACTGATTTTGAGTAGCACATTGCTTAAGGTGCATGTATTAGGTACTCATGCAATACTATTGTTAACCCCAGCCTCAAGTTTACAAATTTACAATCTGATTTCTGAAAATTGGAAGCACTACTTAAAAAAAAAAAAAAAAAAAAAAAACTTCTTCAAAAGGAAGTTATTCTTCAAGTTTAGTTGCATGTTACTATCACCCTACAGAACAATGGAAATTAAGCCTTGGTGTGAGGAACCATATCATGTTTGTCATGCTGTGTAGATCGGGATTCTGTTAACTCAAGACTGATGTCCAGATACCAAATGCTGTACTGAAAAGTTACATTATTGCTTGATTTAATTAAATAAGATTTTTTTTTCTAGCAATTTCTTTTGTTTCACCGTACCTCATATTTAAAAAGTGAATTATCCTTGTCTCTTCTAATGTATTTTGGGAATCATGCTATGTTTTTTTACAGTAACTTTGGATAATAGCATTTTTAGTAAATTTTCTTCTGAAATATCAGAAGCAAGAACAGTAAAAGAAATATTGTATAATTTTATTCTAAGATCATAAAACCCAAATCGCAGAGAGACTGATTAACACTGACACTCTACATGGTTTTGGGTATTTTTTCTTGATAATTAGAATATTTCCTAGCATGAAGCATTGCGAGTTTGGCCTTATGAACATCTTGTAGGGCAGACCGGAATTATTGCAGCTTTTAATATACGTATGATATCATTTCTTTGTTCTCGGGGAAAACACATTGGGTTAATAACTGACATATCTTGTTGACAAATCCCTACTTAACCTCTTAAGGATTTAGCACTTGAGGACACATGTAGTCTTTGGTCAACCCTAATTTCTTATTGATTGCACCCACATAAACTATGTATTGTTTTTTTAAATTTACTATATATAAAATTGTGTTGTGTATAGGCATGGCTAAATGCTGTTCCCCTTTTTCCATGAGAGGGGGAACCGGGTTACTCCTGATTATAAACTCATTACCCTATAATGGGCCACCAGTCTGATTGTTTTGAATATTGTCATGATACAAAAAATGTTTTTTTTTATCTTTTCATCTTATTTGTAATCAGCAGATATTATGAAATTTCTGCTGTAAAAAAAATTAAGATAATTTGGTGAATTCTAGAATCCGCCCAGAGTATGGGTACTTTGAGGTTTAGGGAACCTGTAGCTCAGCAGCCCCTGTGTGTATGAGCACATGCGTCAGCAACATTAGGAAAAATAGATTGGTTATGAGCATGCAAATGCCGTGCTGTATTTTGTATGTGCTTCAAGCCTTGTTTTTTTATGCATGTTCTGCTTAGAGGCAGTATTAAAAAATAATAAATACTTTGTTTCAATGGGTTATTGATATCTTTTAAAAAAAAAAAAATCATATAAATGTTGGAAGGGTTGCACATAACACGCTGCAGCACAGATCATCTGCCACGAAAATAAAGTACTTGCGGCAATACTGCTGTATTTTGTTAATATCTTCCTGATCTTGATTTGGTAAAATATCCAAATATATGGATAGGATTATCAAAATAAACATCTTATTTCCTTTATCTGCTTGTCAACAATCAGAACTTCAACCAAGAAAAAAAACTAATATGAGGTCACTTTATTCTGTGTATGGCTTACTAAATCCATTTTCTTTTAAATGTTGTTGTAGGGGGTCTTTTAAAGATGTAAAAATATAGAGGCCGCTTTTTTATCACTGATATTTGAAATATGAAAGTTTTATACAGAAATGTAATCACCCTATCTTTTAGAATGAAACATCCGTTTACCCTAATTTTCAGAACAATCCATGACCGATTGTCAGAAGGTTAAATACAATTCTCCAATGTGGCTCATGTGTGGGTCCACCAAGTAATTTCCTTGGCTTGTGTTGACCACTGGTGTTCCCTAAATTGAAGAATGTTTTACAGAACGTTCCATGTGGACAGAACATTCCCTGTGGACTACAATCTGCATTTTATAAAAATAAATAGGTGTTGTTAAAAGAAAGACCCTCCATGTAAGTGAAATATTTTTTCAGTATTCCATAGCACTGTTTATAATCATCTTTATAAGAATGCGCATGTGTTGCTTTGCAAATCTAGCTCATGAAATGATGATTACACAATTATCTCAGCACATTACTATATGCATCAATGTAACTGTCATCTTCATAAGTGCAGAAGGGATAATAAGCTACAGCCTAAGAGTTCTCTCTAAATAAGGTAGGTATAAACAGGCAATTATATGGCGCTGCTAAAATATTGCAATCCATTGGCATAAATTAGTTATTTCTTGAAAGCAAATTGTTTTCCATGGCATTTTTTATTACTTCAATATATTATTTTATTGTTTGTGTGGTTTGCTGTAAAGTTAGGTAATGTGGCATAATAGAATGTGTTTCTAATTGGGATATTACCCTTCATGATAATCTAATTTACCAAAAATATATATCGACAAAGAAGAGTTTTTTTTCTTCAATTCGATAGTTGACCAGGTAATACAGACTTTCTCTATCAATGGATACAATAAGTTGTAATCATAATAATCAACAGATGACGACTGTTATGTGTTACATCATGCAATAAACGATAAAAAGAATCGTCTTCTCCACAAACTTAGTTAAATGTCAAGGATTTTAAAGGCCTAGTTAGCAAGTATATTAGATGAGATATGTCAGTTACCCAATTTACAACTCTTGACTTGTCTCTAGTGATTCCTTATAGCCTCTAGCCATTCTCCTCTTACCTGAGGCGTTCTCTGGCAAAAACCTGATGCTCCAAGTCATTGTGCATTCTTGTGTTTCTTCAAAAATAATTGGACAGGCATCTTTCCATAAACAATCATCATTAGCTATCTAGTGTGTAGAGAAAAGGCATGCCACACAAATAAGTTCCAATTGTTTTTCGATGACTAAGCACCACAACAGCAGCAGTTTGGTCCCCTTATTTAAATGTGATTGACAGGCCGTTAATGTAATTAGCACTACCCCCAGTATGCTGCAGGAATCCATTTCTTCAAGCTCAGAAGTCCTATCCCATAAAGTGACAAAGATATTGACCATTGTGCTTGTTGCAATTCCGTACCATTTTTCTATTTTCCAGACTGCATGATTAAAGTCTTTATGGAAACTGTCACAAGGAGGGAAAAATGTCAACAAATGTAGGGATATATTGGCATTTTAAGATGGTTTAAATACCAAACTATTTTGAAATACTTTATATACATGTTTTAGTGGGGAGGGGAGATAATTGCATTAGTGTTCATAGTATGTGTGTGTAGCCTATCTTCTTTTACAATAAACAGGCAGATGTTGACATGATATTTGCATTACATTTCCCCATTTTTCACAAGATATATGCTATAAACAAACAGTAAAGGAAACTTTCAATTGTGTTTCTGGTGTTGGGTCCATTTGGCTATTGTTTAGAAGTGTAATGTTTCATTTGTGAGCATCAGTTAAAATAAAAGTTGCATTCATACGTTATAAGTAAAGGAAATTAAGGTATAGTTGAACACTAAACACTTATATTTTACACAAACAATTTTTGGAATACCTACAAAACCACACATTAATGCATGCAAATTGTGATCACAGATTTTGGCATTATTGAACTTTTATCAACCCCTTCACTTGCACTGGTCCCTCCCCAGATTGCAACGTCCGCCATATATTGTATGGTGGCGGACACCTAATGTAAGAGCTTAAGCTTAAATGATGTTACTAAAAAGCCTTGATGACATTGAAAACCCACCCCAGGACACACCTTTTTGCCTCTGCAATTTAAATAAAATTTAAAAAAGAAAATTTAAAAAGGCCAAAAATGTTTTTATAGAAAAAGGTTTCTTTTTAGGAGCCTAAAATTACCACTTGATCTTCACAACAATTCTTGCATGGAAAGAGTTAAAATACTGGCATGCCCATGTGTTGTCTAGTTTTTTAAAAAAATATATGATTTAATGGGGTAAATCGCATTGGCCTGGTTTAAAGATGTCCCAAAATAGGACATGGGCACAGACTGACCAGATGTCTAAATTCCAAAAAATGCACACTTTGCAAAGGTGGCCTCCCAAATAACCAAACAAACCCATGCATAGGGGTATTACTGTACTCAAGAGATGATGCTGAACACATATTGGGGTGTTGTTTGACATTTGACAGGAGCGGTAAATTCATACCTGAAGTTCAATGTGTGTGAAAAAAACACAAAAAATACTTGGAGCAAGTAAAATTAGTGCATTGAAAGGGTTAAAATACCAGCATTTGAACTACAATGTGGTGTCTAGTTTTCAAAAATATATGGTTTCATGGGGTAAATTGCATTGGCCGGCTTCAAAGATGTCCCAAACAGCAAACGGAGGCAGAATTACCAGATTTGGAAAAATGTTTAGTTGTACAATCGCTACTTGTACTTATTGCCCTATAACTTGCATAAAAAAACATTGGGTATTTCTAAACTCAGGACAAATAGAATCTTTTTCGCAGGGTTTTTTTCCTTAGATTTTATGGATGAGTAAAAGATATATTTCAAGGAAAAGGTTCCTTTTTTGCAATCAAAATAACAGCATTTGAAGAATTGTCCTGGAAAAAAAGCAATATATAACTTGTGTGGGTTCAGTAATTGAGAAAATTAAACACGAGCAGAAATGTTAAAACCATTGTCACGACGGGTAAAAAAATGAAAATTATCCATTGTAACTAGAAACTCACCTACAGCTTGCTATCCGGCTGCTTACACACTGTGCGAGCAGCCTCTGTTTCACCACAGGGTCACGTGACGTCACAGTCCCCGATACGCTCCTGTCTCCCCTTCCAGGTTCAAAATTCTAAACTATTTTGAACCGGTACGAGGAGACAAGAAGAAGAAGTAGTCGACCCCTAGGTCTTCAGGAGTGGTAGAGCATTTCAAAGATGCACTACAGGAACGTAAGTCCTACCCAATCTTCCCACATTTTCCACTGGCGTGGCTGATATCATGCATAGCCTCAAGGTGCTTAGTTTGGACCAAAATCTCAAGTCAATAAAGTTTTTTTGCGTAAAGCCAGTAAGGGCAGAGAAAGCTGTACACATGTAGTGAAAAGACTGAAGAATAGGGCTTGTCACAAGGACATTTCCAGATGCATCAACAATGTTTTTCTTTATTACTTTAAGTATGATTTCAGATGCTCATGTAAATTCCCTTAAAACTGATAGATTCTATTTAACTGACAAATAGTATTGTTTATAGAAACTACTATATATACATATCTATATATATACTATATACAAATAGGGGGCATATAGAAAAGTAAGAAAACAATGCAGTATACAGAAAACAGGATAAATAAAACCAGATGTTCAAAACCATGGAATACTGTAATAGATTTTACAACTGGTATGTTGGCAACATACCAACGTACACATTTATGCTGATAAGTGTTTTTTTCAAAAGTGAACACTAATTTTGTATAAGAAAACATACTACAAGATAGATTCTATGGTTTTATTCCTCTGACTATAACAATCTGTAATTATATTTTTCTCTACATCCCACATACATGGGTGAAACTGGGTGAAAATGTGGCAATAACAAAAAAGGGTTGAAACCTTCTAGCATCCGTTCATGCTAAAGCCTGAATGTGCTAAAGTGCCACCAAGTTAAAAGAAGCCAGACACTGTAGAACTAGCGGATGCTAGAATTTAAGGAAAGGAACACATATCAAATAAACCAAAAAATATATGACTTTTTAATTTAACGTGTCAGCATGGATGTGTTAGTGGGTGAAATGGAGTGTGTGTTAGAATGAATGTGCACGTGTGAGTGATTTGTGTAAGCGTGTTTACATTTGTGTGCCAGAGTGTATGTTGGAAAGGGGGGGCAAGGACCAAAGAAGGCACAGACAAGTTGTGAAGTTGGGGGTCCTGGGGCAATTTTCGCCCTGGTCTCTGTGGTTTCTAGTTATATCCCTGCTTTCCTACATGCCAAAACCTCCACAATGGTGGTCATATGCAAGCAAGTTAACTATGTAATTTAGTGATTCAAATACTGTAACACATTTATGTATTTGGCTAATGTAATAACCTGTAGATTTTTTTTAAATCATTGTTAGCGTGGTCTGCGTGTAGTTTAAACCTTATTTGATATGATCCAATAGATGTTTTACATAATGCATGTGTAGTATGTACTGTTGTGCTACTTAATTATTTATCTCTGTTTGCTAGGAACTGTACTTATATCAAGATGATAGAACAAGGGTCTGGCACACAAGGGTCTGTCGTAGCCTCAGATGTGCTTAGAGATCAAGCTGACAGCCAGCAAGTAATTCTCTGTACCTTTGAATCCAGGTGCACTGAGACTTTGCTGAACATTGTCTGGCCTCTTCTTCCCCACAGAGGTACCGGTTCAAGGTGCTCAGTGAGAACAGCTTGTAAGATCCGTTGGATACAGCGTCTGTATGTTTTGTATTTCTATTATTTATTTATATAGATAGTCAGGGAAAAATTGTAAGACAACTGAGATTTTGCTGTTGCTGCTTGAAACCTATATGTATAATCCAGCCATAATGCTTCTTAATGCATTACTTAACTTTTATTATGTGCTAGCTGTCCAAAAATAGAAAACATTTGAGTAAATGTTATTTTTAAAATATATGTTTGTGTGTTCATTTATAATCTTATCAATAGTGG